>NC_134397.1:181550912-181727416 GCF_050003625.1 Haematobia irritans | reverse complement strand
CTATAATAGCTTAGCTAAAAACAAATTGGAATGTTTTTCTAAGAGCACACATTTAAAAGCACTTCCAAAAAATTTTCTACAAAAACAACATTTTGACAAATTTCTATAGAAATAAAATTTTGACAAACTTTTTATAGAATTAAAACGTGGACAAAATATAAAAAAAAATAAAACTTTGACAAAATTTTCTATAGAAATAAAATTTCACAAAATTTTCTATAGAAATAAAACGTGGACAAAATTTTCTAAAAAAAACAAAATTTTCTATAGAAATACAATTTTGACAAAATTTTCTATAGAAGTGAAATTTTGACAAAATTTTCTATAGAAATAAAATATTGACAAAATTTTCTATAGGAATAAAATTTTGACAAAATTTGCTATAGAAATAAAATTTTGACAAAATTTTCTTAAAAAAAATTGACAAAATTTCTATAGAAATAAAATGTTGACAACATTTTCTTTAGGAATTAAATTTTGACAAAATTTTCTATAGAAATAAAATGTGGACAAAATCTTCTAAAAAACTAAAATTTGGACAAAATTTTCTAAAAAATAAAATTTTGACAAAATTTGCTATAGAAATAAAATTTTGACAAAATTTTCTAAAAAAAAAAATGACAAAATTTTCTATAGAAATAAAATTTTGACAAAATTTTCTTTTGGAATTAAATTTTGACAAAATTTTCTATAGAAATAAAACGTGGACAAACTTTTCTAAAAAAAACAAAATTTTCTATAGAAATAAAATTTTGACAAAATTCTCTATAGAAATAAAATTTTGGCAAAATTTTCTATAGAAATAAAATTTTGACAAAATTTTCTATAGAAATAAAATATTGACAAAATTTTCTATAGAAATAAAATTTTGACAAAATTTTCTATAAAAATAAAATATTGACAAAATTTTCTATAAAAATAAAATACTGACAAAATTTTCTATAGAAATAAAACGTGGAAAAAAATTTCTACCAAAATAAAATTTTGACAAAATTTTCTATAGAAATAAAATTTTGACAAACTTTTTATAGAATTAAAACGTGGACAAAATTAAAAAAATAAAATTTTGACAGAATTTTCTATAGAAATAAAATTTCACAAAATTTTCTAAAAAAACAAGTAAGGAAAGTCTAACTTCGGGCGGGGCCGACTATATTATACCCTGCACCACTTTGTAGATCTTAATTTTCGATACCATATCACATCCGTCAAATGTGTTGGGTGCTATATATAAAGGTTTGTCCCAAATACATACATTTAAATATCACTCGATTTGGACAGAATTTGATAGACTTTTACAAAATCTATAGACTCAAAATTTAAGTTGGCTAATGCACTAGGGTGGAATACAATTTTAGTAAAAAAATATGGGAAACATTTAAATCTGAAGCAATTTTAAGGAAACTTCGCAAAAGTTTATTTATGATTTATCGCTCGATATATATGTATTAGAAGTTTAGAACTTTTCGACTAAACAGTGGTGATTTTACAAGGAAAATGTTGGTATTTTGACCATTTTTGTCGAAATCAGAAAAACATATATATGGGAGCTATATCTAAATCTGAACCGATTTCAACCAAATTTGGCACGCATAGCTACAATGCTAATTCTACTCCCTGTGCAAAATTTCAATTAAATCGGAGTAAAAAATTAGCCTCTGTGGACATATGAGTGTAAATCGGGCGAAAGCTATTTATGGGAGCTATATCTAAATCTGAATCGATTTCAACCAAATTGGGCCAAAACTCTGGCTTTTAGGATCATATTAGGCCATATATATATATATATATATATATATATATATATATATATATATATATATATATATATATATATATATATATATATATATATATATATATATATATATATATATATATATATATATATATATATATATATATATATATATATATATATATATATATATATATATATATATATATATATATATATATATATATATATATATATATCTGAACCGATTTCAATCAAATTTTGCACACTTGACTATACGACCAAGTGTTATGTTTGTACAAAATTTCAAGCAAATCGGTATAAAACTCTGGCTGCTGGGTCCATATTAGTGCATATCGGGCGTAAGATATATATGGGAGCTATATATGTACCGATTTGACTTAAATTGCGACCTAGACTTTGATCACAAAAATGTGTTCACAGACACGCGGACGGACGGACAGACGGACATGGTTATATCGACTCAGGGACCCACCCTGAGCATTATTGCCAAAGACCTCATGTGTCTATCTCGTCTCTTTCTGGGTGTTACAAACATATGTACTAACTTATAATACCACGTTCCACAGTGTGGCGCAGGATATAAAAATCTAAAATAAAAAATCTGATCTGGATGCTTAACCCTCTAATGCCCCAATTTTTTTACCAGCCGATTACATTTTCAATGTTAAGGACACAAAAGCAAGAGAACTAAGCAAGAAAAATTTATACCGTAAAATTCAGCATATGCTGCAAAGCCTCTTGAATAGTTTCAAATAAGTTTTATTTTTATTTTGCCCATTTTTGTTGTCTTAAGGTGTGTTTTACTAAAAGCTTCCTTATTAAATTAAGCCCGCCTTTAGGCATTAGAGGGTTAATGCAGTTATAATACAATACTTATGTGAGTCACTGTATGTCTATAGTATCTATATCATGAAAATGGGTGTTTTTTTTCCAATCTTTGGAAATATGTTAACATTTTTATCGTATATTCCAGTCCATCTTTTTACCTTTCTTAAGCGCCGGCGTTCACGCATTGTGGCCGCTTTACGTCGATCCACGGCCACACTTTTCTTTTTGCAAGCCTTACAAGCCCACGTCAGACAGGGACGCGATGATTGAGCATTGGCACATACTAATGGGGCCAGAACATGTTCCTCCGAACTTAGACTATTCTCATCGTAATCCGTGAATATGGGCGAGGGTGTGAGGTTATGGATATCATTATTGGTGGTGGTATCACCATTGAAATTCGTGCGAAAACCGCAAGAATTAAGGCCATTGGTAGTAACATTTGGCGATATGGAATCGCTTAGATTTGAAGGAGTCGTCGAGCTATGATGAGAACTAAAACGGCTTAGAAATGTTTGTAATTGTTGTTGGTGCTGTTGCTGTTGCTGCTGTTGTTGTTGTTGATGATATTGCTGTTGATGATATTGATGATTTGGTGATGGCTGGTTATGTTGATTACCCTGATGATGATGATGATGATTGCTAGCAACATTTTGTTGTGCCAAACCAGAAGTGTTATTATTGAATTGAAAATGAATCATTGATGTTGGAGAATATTCTTCTTTGATCACAACTACACTATTATCACTAGCATGGACCTTGGAGCCTTGACGATGATCACTGATAATTTCACTGGATTTTTCGTCTGGCGTATTTAAATGATTTTTGTAATTTTGTAAATTTATTCTTTGATATTTGGTCATAATACAGAATTTTTTATTAATTTTTTCAATTTTCAAAAAAAAAATCACAAATAAATATTTTCTTAAATTTTATAAAATTTTTTATTTATAATTATATTTTTTTTAATATGTATTTTTTTTTTTAATTTTTAAATTATTCACTTAAAATATTTTTCATTCCAATTCATTTCCCGTTTTCTTAACTTCCGTCGTATATTAGCTCACGCGACGGTATCTCGGTATCCTCTTCACTTCACAATTCACGTTCTATCGTCGGCGACACTCATTCAACATTTGGTGACAATTTCTTTTTGGATTTCAATATTTCGAACTCACAATACGCCACAAGAATATTCGAATATTTTTTTTTTCATTTTTTGAGTGAAACACTCATATCGTTGTCGTGGTTGTTGTCTTCTTGAGTTATTGTGCTATTTTTAAATCGTTCGCTAATTCGTCGTTTCATCGTTCATAGTTGACAAAATTTTCTAATACGTTAAGATTTCAAATAAAGCCAACAAATATTTTGAGTAAATCAACATGTGTTCCACGTATGTTGTGTATGAAAAATAAAACACGCCCCTGTACAAAATTTCGATCAAGTGCTCAAACGAAATATTGGCTGGTGGGACCCTCACAAATGTAGTCATTTTGTTTTCAACTTAATGAAAGGATCAAGGAGTACAATGAGTTCATATGAATTGAGAGAATATCCAATAAGAATTCACAGACAATAAACCAAAATAATAAAAAAAACGTTTTAATGGTTAGCATGCCCGCTTTTCATATAAAGGAAGGTCATGGGTTCAATCCTAGTTTCGATCAAAAAGTGACACACAAAGTGGAACAATTTTTTTTTTATAAAAAATAAGAAATTTCTAAGAAATAGAATTTTCGTACAATTTTCTATAGGAATAAAATTTTGAACAAACTTTCTAGAGAAATGAAACATTGAAAAAATTTCCTATAGAAATGAAATTTTGAGAAAATTTTGAAAAAATTTCCTATAGACATGAAATTTTGACAAAATTTTCTATTAAAAATGAAATTGTGACAAAATTTTCTACAGAAATACAAGTTTGAAAAAATACTATGAAGTTAAAATTTTGAAAAATTTTCTAAAGAAATGACATTTTGACAAAATGTCACAATTTATTTGCTATAGGAAATTTTGTCAAAATTTATTTGCTATACAAAATTTTGTAAACATTTTTTTGTTCCAGGAAATTTTGTCAAAATTTATTTGCTATAGAAAATTTTGTAAAAATTTTTTTGCTCTAGGAAATTTTGTAAAAATTTCATTGCTCTACAAAATTTCGTCAAAATTTCGTTGCTATTGGAAATTTTGTCATAATTTCTTTTTATCAAAATTTATTTGCTATAGAAAATTTTGTAAACATTTTTTTGCTCCAAGAAATTTTGTCAAAATTTATTTGCTATAGAAAATTTTGTAAAAATTTTTTTGCTCTAGGAAATTTTGTCAAAATTTCATTGCTCTAGAAAATTTCGTCAAAATTTCGTTGCTATTGGAAATTTTATCATAATTTCTTTTCTATAGGAAATTTTATTAAAATTTCTTTGCTATAGGAAATTTTGGAAAAATTTCCAATATATAGGAAATTTTATCAAAATTTCCAATTTCATGATAATAAAATTTTTACACAATTTTCTATAGAAATAAAATTTTTACAAAATTTTCTATAGAAATAACATTTTTATAAAATTTTCTATAGAAATAAAATTTTTAAAAAATTTTCTATAGAAATAAAATTTTTGCAAAATTTTCTATAGAAATGAAATTTTGAGAAAATAAAATTTTGAACAAACTTTCTAGAGAAATGAAACATTGAAAAAATTTCCTATAGAAATGAAATTTTGAGAAAATTTTGAAAAAATTTCCTATAGCAAAAAAATTTTGACAAAATTTTTTTGCTATAGAAAATTTTGTAAGCATTTTTTGCTCCAGGAAATTTTGTCAAAATTTATTTGCTATAGAAAATTTTGTAAAAATTTTTTTGCTCTAGGAAATTTTGTCAAAATTTCATTTCTCTAGCAAATTTCGTCAAAATTTCGTTGCTATTGGAAATTTTGTCATAATTTCTTTTTGTCAAAATTTATTTGCTATAGAAAATTTTGTAAACATTTTTTTGCTCCAGGAAATTTTGTCAAAATTTATTTGCTATAGAAAATTTTGTACAAATTTTTTGCTCTAGGAAATTTTGTCAAAATTTCATTGCTCTAGAAAATTTCGTCAAAATTTCGTTGCTATTGGAAATTTTGTCATAATTTCTTTTCTATAGGAAATTTTATTAAAATTTCTTTGCTATAGGAAGTTTTGGAAAAATTTCCAATATATAGGAAATTTTATCAAAATTTCCAATTTCATGATAATAAAATTTTTACACAATTTTCTATAGAAATAAAATTTTTACAAAATTTTCTATAAAAATAAAATTTTTATAAAATTTTCTATAGAAATAAAATTTTTAAAAAATTTTCTATAGAAATAAAATTTTTACAAAATTTTCTATGGAAATGAAATTTTAAGAAAATTATCTATAAAAAAAATTGTGACAAAATTTGACACAAATTTAGACACAATTTGCTGTAGAAATAAAATTGTGACCAAATTTAGTATATAAATAAAAGTTTGACACAAATTTAGAAATAAAGTTGTGACAAAACTTCCTATAGAAATGAAATTTTGACAAAAATCTCCTATAGAAATGAAGTGTTGAGAAAATTTCTTATAGAAATGAAATATTGAGAAAATTTCTTAAAGAAATAGGGAAAAGAGAAATGTTTGTACAAAGATTTATTTCGGCAAAAGCCGACTATCATAAACTTTTTTTCGGAAGGTTCACGTGTGGTTCACTTTGGGTTTGGTGAACTACCAGAATTTGTTGTGATAATTGGATGATATTTTTGCTACAAGTATAGGATGCTGATGAGGACCGAAACATGCGTCGGATCCGAAACATGCGTCAATCCAACCATCTTGCAGTCTATAGGGATTTGCCCAAATAAATTTGACAAACATTATTTTCCTCTGTTGGTTAACCTACACTTGTAGTTCAACGCAATGGTTATTAAGCTGAGATCAAAACAACAAATATGAAATAAAATTTCGGCAAAATTTCCTACAGAAATGAAGTTTTACAAAATTTCCTATAGAAATGAAATTTTGACAAAATTTTCTACAGAAATGAAATTTTTACAAAATTTCCTATAGAAATGAAATTTTGAGAAAATTGCCTATAGAAATGAAATTTTGACAAATTTCTTATAGAAATGAAATTTTGCTATAGGAAATTTTGGAAAAATTGTTTTGCCATAGGAAATTTTGGTAAAATTGTTTTGCCATAGGAAATTTTGTCAAAATTTCATTGCTCTAGGAAATTTTGTCAAAATTTCGTTGCTCTAGGAAATTTTGTCATAATTTCTTTCCTATAGGAAATTTTGGCAAAATTTCTTTACTTTAACAATTTATGTCAAAATTTCTTTGCTATAGGAAATTTTGTCAACATCTCGTACTATAGGGATTTTTTAAAAATAAGAAATTTTGCCAAAATGTCACAAAAGGACATTTTGTTAAAATTTCTGTGCTATAGCAAATTTTGATACTATTTATTTGCTGTAGGAAATTTTGTCAAAATTTTTTTGCTTTAGGAAATTTTGTCAAAATTTCTTTGCTTTAGGAAATTTTGTAAAAATTTCTTTGCTCTAGGAAATCTTATCAAAATTTCATTGCTCTGGGAAATTTTGTCAAAATTTCGTTGCTATTGGTCAAAATTTCGTTGCTATCAAAATTTCTTTATAATAGGAAATTTTGTAAACAATTCTTTGCTATAGGAAATTTTGTCCAAATTTCGTTGCTATATTATATTATCATGAAATTTGAAATTTGAACATTTCCAATAACAAAGACATTTTGGCAAAATTTACTATACATAGGAAATTTTACCAATATTTCTTTGCTTTATAAAATTTAGATAAAATTTCCTATAGCAAAGAAATTTTAACAAAATTTCCTATCGCAACGAAATTTTGTCAAAATTTCTTTGCTTTAGGAAATTTTGTAAAAATTTCTTTGCTCTAGGAAATTTTGTCAAAATTTTATAAAGGAAAAAAAATTTGGTAAAATTTCCTATACATAGGAAATTTTGCCAAAATGTCTTTGTTATTGGAAATGTTCAAATTTCCAATTTCATGATAATATAATATAGCAACGAAATTTGGACAAAATTTCCTATAGCAAAGAATTGTTTACAAAATTTCCTATTATAAAGAAATTTTGATAAAATTTCCTATAGCAAAGAAATTTTGACAAAATTTCCAATAGCAACGAAATTTTGACAAAATTTCCCAGAGAAATGAAATTTTGACAAGATTTCCTAGAGCAAAGAAATTTTTACAAAATTTCCTAAAGCAAAGAAATTTTGACAAAATTTCCTAAAGCAAAAAAAAATTGACAAAATTTCCTACAGCAAATAAATTGTATCAAAATTTGCTATAGCACAGAAATTTTAACAAAATGTCCTTTTGTGACATTTTGGCAAAATTTCCTATTTTTATATAAATAAAATTTAGTATATAAATAAAAGTTTGACAAAAAATTTAGAAATAAAGTTTTGAGAAAATTTTCTATAGAAATGAAATTTTGACAAAACTTCCTATAGAAATAAAATTATGACAAAACTTCCTATAAAAATAAAATTTTGACAAAACTTCCTATAGAAATGAAATTTTGAAAAAATTTCCTATAGACATGAAATTTTGAAAAAAAAATTCCTATAAAATGAAATTTTGACAAAAATCTCCTATGAAATGAAATTTTGAGAAAATTTTGGAAAAATTTCCTATAGACATGAAATTTTGACAAAATTTTCTATTAAAAATGAAATTGTGACAAAATTTTCTACGGAAATACAAGTTTGAAAAAATACTATTGAAGTTAAATTTTGAACAATTTTCTAAAGAAATTACATTTTGACAAAATGTCACAATTTATTTGCTATAGGAAATTTTGTCAAAATTCTTTGCTTTAGGAAATTTTGTTAAAATTTCTTTGTTATAGGAAATTTTGGAAAAATTTCCAATATATAGGAAATTTTATCAAAATTTCCAATTTCATGATAATAAAATTTTTACACAATTTTCTATAGAAATAAAACTTTTACAAAATTTTCTATAGAAATAAAATTTTTACTATCATAAACCTTTTTTCGGAAGGTTCACGTGTGGTTCACTTTGGGTTTGGTGAACTACCAGAATTTGTTGTGATAATTGGATGATAGTTTTGCTACAAGTATAGAATGCTGACGAGGACTGTGGTAAATCCGAAACATGCGTCAATCCAACCATCTTGCAGTCTATAGGGATTTGCCCAAATAAATTTGACAAACTTTCTTTTCCTCTGTTGGTTAACCTACTCTTGTAGTTTAGTCAACGCAATGGTTTTTAAGCTGAGATCAAAACAACAAATAAGAAATAAAATTTCGGCAAAATTTCCTACAGAAATGAAGTTTTTACAAAATTTCCTATAGAAATGACATTTTGACAAAATTTCCTATAGAAATGAAATTTTGACAAAATTTTCTACAGAAATGAAATTTTTACAAAATTTCCTATAGAAATGAAATTTTGAGAAAATTTCCTATAGAAATGAAATTTTGCTATAGGAAATTTTGTCAAAATTTCATTGCTCTAGGAAATTTTATCAAAATTTCGTTGCTCTAGGAAATTTTGTCATAATTCCTTTCCTATAGGAAATTTTAGCAAAATTTCTTTACTTTAAAAATTTATGTCAAAATTTCTTTGCTATAGGAAATTTTGTCAACATCTCTTACTATAGGGATTTTTTAAAAATAGGAAATTTTGCAAAAATGTCACAAAAGGACATTTTGTTAAAATTTCTGTGCTATAGCAAATTTTGACACAATTTATTTGCTATAGGAAATTTTTACAAAATTTTCTATAGAAATAACATTTTTATAAAATTTTCTATAGAAATAAAATTTTTAAAAAATTTTCTATAGAAATAAAATTTTTACAAAATTTTCTATAGAAATTAAATTTTAAGAAAATTTTTTATAAAAAAAATTGTGACAAAATTTGACACATATTTAGACACAATTTCCTGTAGAAATAAAATTGTGACCAAATTTAGTATATAAATAAAAGTTTGACACAAATTTAGAAATAAAGTTTTGAGAAAATTTCCTATAGAAATGAAATTTTGACAAAACTTCCTATCGAAATAAAATTATGACAAAATTTCCTATAAAAATAAAATTTTGACAAAACTTCCTATAGAAATGAAATTTTGAAAAAATTTCCTATAGACATGAAATTTTGAAAAAAAAATTCCTATAAAATGAAATTTTGACAAAAATCTCCTATAGAAATGAAATTTTGAGAAAATTTTGGAAACATTTCCTATAGGCATGAAATTTTGACAAAATTTTCTATTAAAAATGAAATTGTGACAAAATTTTCTACAGAAATACAAGTTTGAAAAAATACTATTGAAGTTAAATTTTGAACAATTTTCTAAAGAAATTACATTTTGACAAAATGTCACAATTTATTTGCTATAGGAAATTTTGTCAAAATTCTTTGCTTTAGGAAATTTTGTTAACATTTCTTTGTTATAGGAAATTTTGGAAAAATTTCCAATATATAGGTTTGGAACTACCAGAATTTGTTGTGATAATTGGATGATACTTTTGCTACAAGTATAGGATGCTGATGAGGACCGAAACATGCGTCGGATCCGAAACATGCGTCGGATCCGAAACATGCGTCAATCCAACCATCTTGCAGTCTATAGGGATTTGCCCAAATAAATTTGACAAACATTCTTTTCCTCTGTTGGTTAACCTACTCTTGTAGTTTAGTCAACGCAATGGTTTTTAAGCTGAGATCAAAACAACAAATATGAAATACAGTTTCGGCAAAATTTCCCACAGAAATGAAGTTTGTACAAAATTTCCTATAGAAATGAAATTTTGAGAAAATTTCCTATATAAATGAAATTTTGAGAAAATTTCCTCTAGAAATGAAATTTGACAAAATTTCCTATAGAAATGAAATTTTGACAAAATTTCCTATAGAAATGAAATTTTGACAAAATTTTCTACAGAAATGAAATTTTTACAAAATTTCCTATAGAAATGAAATTTTTACAAAATTTCCTATAGAAATGAAATTTGACAAATTTCCTATAGAAATGAAATTTTGACAAATTTTCTATAGAAATTAAATTTTGCTATAGGAAATTTTGTCAACATCTCTTACTATAGGGATTTTTAAAAAATAGGAAATTTTGCCAAAATGTTACAATAGGACATTTTGTTAAGATTTCTGTACTATAGCAAATTTTGACACAATTTATTTGCTATAGGAAATTTTGTCAAAATTTCTTTGCTTTAGGAAATTTTGTAAAAATTTCTTTGCTATAGGAAATTTTATCAAAATTTCATTGCTCTGGGAAATTTTGTCAAAATTTCGTTGCTATTGGAAATTTTGTCAAAATTTCTTGGCTATAGGAAATTTTATCAAAATTTCTTCATAATAGGGATTTTTTAAAAATAGGAAATTTTGCCAAAATGTCACAAAAGGACATTTTGTTAAAATTACTATGCTATATCAAATTTTGACACAATTTATTTGCTATAGGAAATTTTGTCAAAAATTTCGTTGTTTTAGGAAATTTTGTCATAATTTCTTTCCTATATGAAATTTTGTCAAAATTTAATTGCTCTAGGAAATTTTGTCAAAATTTCGTTGCTATTGGAAATTTTGTCAAAATTTCTTTGCTATAGGAATTTTTTTTTTTTTTCGTTTTGTTTGTTATTGTTGGCTTCTCTTCAATCGTTATTGTTGTTTTTGATCTCAGCTTAAAGCCATGCATTGACTAAACTACAAGTGTAGCTTAATCAAAAGAGGAAAAGTATGCTTGTCAAATTTATTTGGGCAAAGCCCTATAGACTGCAAGATGGTTGGATGTACAGCTGTTTCGGAATTAGCACATTCCTCATCAGCATCCTCTACTTGCAGCAAAACTATCAACCAATTATCAGAATAAATTCGGGTAATTCACTCAACCCAAAGTGAACTGCACCTGAACCTTCCGAAAAAAGGTTTGATAGTCGGCTACTGCCTAAACAAATTTGCAAGCATATCTCTTTTCCTTTGCCAAACTCAAATCATCGATTTGAATGTAGTTGGCTGGGTTTGTTTTCGTGCGTGCTTCCTCTATCTTCATTCGTTTTGTTTGGAAATTTTATAAAAATTTCTTTATAATAGGAAATTTTGTAAAAAATTCTTTGCTATAGAAAATTTTGTCCAAATTTCGTTGCTACACCCAGAGAAGGAATATGATCACCTCAACCATCTTTCAAGAGCAAAATGTTATTTTTGAATGGTGACCATGTAACATAGCAAAGAAATTTTACCAAAATTTCCTGTAGCAAAGAAATTATGACAAAATTTCCAATAGCAACGAAATTTTACCAAAATTTCCAATAGCAACGAAATTTTGACAAAATTTCCTAAAGCAAAGAAATGTTGATACAATTTGTTATAGCACAGAAACTTTGACAAAATTTCCTATAGAAATGAAATCTTGTCAAAATTTTCTTCGCTATAGGAAATTTTATCAAAATTTCTTTGTTCTAGGAAATTTTGTTAAAATTTCTTTGCTCTAGGAAATTTTGTTAAAATTTCTTTGCTCTAGGAAATTTTGTTAAAATTTCTTTGCTCTAGGAAATTTTGTCAAAATTTCATTGCTATTGGAAATTTTGTCATAATTTCTTTGCTATAGGAAATTTTGGTAAAATTTCTTTGCTATATGAAATTTTACTAAAATTTCTTTGCTATATGAAATTTTACTAAAATTTCTTTGCTCTAGGAAATTTTGTCAAAATTTCGCCAATAGGAAATTAGAATTCCACTCTAATCAAAATGCACCAAATATACCACAAAATTTCCTATAGCAAAGAAATTTTGACAAAATTTCCTATAGCAAAGAAATTTTGACAAAATTTCCTAGAGCAATGAAATTTTGATAAAATTTCCTTTAGCAAAGAAATTTTGATAAAATTTCCTATAGCGAAGAAAATTTTGACAAGATTTCTTTTCTATAGGAAATTTTGTCAAAGTTTCTGTGCTATAACAAATTGTATCAAAATTTCTTTGCTTTAGGAAATTTTGTCAAAATTTCTTTGCTATAGGAAATTTTATCAAAATTTCATTGGTATAGGGAATTTTATCAAAATTTCTTTACAATAGGAAACTTTGTAAAAATTTCTTTGCTATAGGAGATTTTGTCCAAATTTCTTTCTTTGTCAAAATTTCTGTGCTATAGAAAAGTTTGACAAAGTTTAGATGCTATAGGAAATTTTGTCATAATTTCTGTGCTATAGGAAATTTTGTTAAAATTTCATTGCTATAGGAAATTTTGTTGAAATTTCTTTGCTCTAGGAAATTTTGTTAAAATATAGAAATTTTATTTCTATAGAAATTTTTGTCAAAATTTTATTTCTATGGAAATTTTGTCAAAATTTTATTTCTATAGAAAATTTTGTCAAAATTTTATTCTACAGAAAATTTTGTTAAAATTTTATTTCTCCAGAAAATTTTGTTAAAATTTTATTTATCCAGAAAATTTTGTCAAAATTTTATTTCTACAGAAAGTTTTGTCAAAATTTTATTTCTATAGACAATTTTTTCAAAATTTCATTTCTATAGAAATTTTTGTCAAAATTTTATTTCTATGGAAAATTTTGTCAAAATTTTATTCTACAGAAATTTTTTTTAAAATTTTATTTCTCCAGAAAATTTTGTTAAAATTTTATTTCTCCAGAAAATTTTGTCAAAATTTTATTTCTATAGAAACAAATTGTATCAAAATTTCTTTGCTTTAGGAAATTTTGTCAAAATTTCTTTGCTATAGTAAATTTTATCAAAATTTCATTGGTATAGGGAATTTTATCAAAATTTCTTTACAATAGGAAACTTTGTAAAAATTTCTTTGCTATAGGAGATTTTGTCCAAATTTCTTTCTTTGTCAAAATTTCTGTGCTATAGAAAAGTTTGACAGAGTTTAGATGCTATAGGAAATTTTGTCATAATTTCTGTGCTATAGGAAATTTTGTTAAAATTTCATTGCTATAGGAAATTTTGTTGAAATTTCTTTGCTCTAGGAAATTTTGTTAAAATTTCTTTGCTCTAGGAAATTTTGTCAAAAATTCGCCAATAGGAAATTAGAATTTTTCCCTAATCAAGAATATATATACTGTTGAGTTTTGAAGACTCAGGAGTCATTAGAACTTTTGGCCCTATATACTTGATTTATATTTTCTTTTCGCAAAATGCACCAAATATACCACTGTACCAATCTGTACAAGAGAAATAAATCTTAAAATGCAACCTGCATGAACATAACTCATATGACACAAGCAGATTTGGCAACAACACATGACCAAATCAGGAGGCTACTCGGAAGATAACTTATGTACGAGTAATTAAGGAAAACAAATGAAAACATCTAGGAAAACTTCAAATTATAATTCAAAATGGTCCATCCGAACGATCATCGTTGGGAAGTCCTCGTATCGCCATCAATACAAATCGAATCCATATCCAGTGGTCCATCGATCGATCAACTCCCCACGATTTCAACAAAACAAAAACCCCAAAGAAAATAAACAAAAGGTGGGTGTTTTTCGAATTGGGATATGCTGACGGTGGAGGCTGCATGTTACATTTGCCACTGGCGCGGAGATCCACAAACTCATTCAGACGCGTTGAACTACAACCACAACAAATCACTTCATCAGATTTACAAAACAATTCCCTAAGATTTAGGGATCATTTTCGTAGATATATTTTTCTATTTGGACAGCAATAAATTATCGGTGGAAGAAAGTGGAATCATCAAAGTTGTTAGGGGGCATAGACGTGAGGTGAGTGCGACAGGGGGATGCTGAGACTGAGGGTGAAACGATGGCAGTGTACAGAAATGAATAATATCTTTGGACGCCACAAATATCCAATGCCTTTGGCATGTAGTGAGACTTTAACTAACTCATACTGTTACACACTGGACCGATCTATGATCTATGTGGAGAGCGATCCCCTTAGCAAAACATGATTGATAACTCATGGAGGCAAACATACAGGCATTTAGAGCGATTAGATATAAATCTAAGTATGTATTTTGATTTAGCAATTGTCTGCCCATATGTCTGCCACTTCATCATTTTATGGTGATTATCAGTTTATCGTGGCTGCACTGCCAAAGAGTGCCTTTTTCACATTCCATAAGGATGGCAACAGTGGTAAATTTTAATATAAATTGGAGGATTTTTTTTTTATATGGATGGTTGCCACTCGTGCCAAAAATAATCTACCAAAATTTGAGCAAAATCTTACCACAAATCTACCAAATTAAAAAAAAAAAAACAAATAAATCTCCATATAGTCCGCGCATGGTTTGAAGCTGAAATCAAAACACCAATGAATATTTTATTTCTTTAGAAAATTTTGTCAACATTTTATTTCCTTAGAAATTTTTGTCAAAATTTTATTCCTATAGAAAATTTTGTCAAAATTTTATTTCTATAGAAATTTATATCTATAGAAAATTTTGTCAAAATTTTATATCTATAGACAATTTTGTCAAAATTTTATTTCTATAGAAAATTTTGACAAAATTTTATTCCTACAGAAAATGTTGTCAAAATTTTATTTCTATAGAAAATTTTGTCAAAATTTTATTTCTATAGAAAATTTTGTCAAAATTTTATTTCTATAGAAAATTTTTTCAAAATTTTATTTCTATAGAAAATTTTGTCAAAATTTTATTTATATAGAAAATTTTGTCAAAATTTTATTTCAATAGAAAATTTTGTCAAAATTTTATTTCTATAGAAATTTTTGTCAAAATTTTATTTCTATGGAAAATTTTGTCAAAATTTTATTTCTATAGAAAATTTTGTCAAAATTTTATTCTACAGAAAATTTTGTTAAAATTTTATTTCTCCAGAAAATTTTGTTAGAATTTTATTTCTCCAGAAAATTTTGTCAAAATTTTATTTCTATAGAAAGTTTTGTCAAAATTTTATTTCTATAGAACATTTTGCCAATATTTTATTTCTATAGAACATTTTGTCAATATTTTATTTCTATAGAAAATTCTACGTCTATAGAAAATTTTGTCAAAATTTTATTTCTATAGAAAATTTTGTAAAAATTTATTTCTATAGAACATTTTGTCAACGTTTTATTTCTGTAGAAATTTTTGTCAAAATTTTATTTCTATAGAAAATTTTGTCAAAATTTTATTTCTATAGAAAATTTTGTCAAAATTTTATTTCTATAGAAAATTTTGTCAAAATTTTGTCAAAATTTTATTTCTATAGAAAATTTTGTCAAAATTTTATTTCTATAGAAAATTTTGTCAAAATTTTATTTCTATAGAAAATTTTGTCAAAATTTTATTTCTATAGAAAATTTTGTCAAAATTTTATTTCTATAGAAAATTTTGTCAAAATTTTATTTCTATAGAAAATTTTGTCAAAATTTTATTTCTGTAGAAAATTTTGTCAAAATTTTATTTCTATAGAAAATTTTGTCAATGTTTTTTTTTTTCTATAGAACATTTTGACAAAATTTTATTTCTATAGAAAATCCTGTCACAATTTTATTTCTATAGAAAACTTTTCCAAAATTTTATTTCTATAGAAAATGTTGTCAAAATTTTATTTCTATAGAAAATGTTGTCAAAATTTTATTTCTATAGAAATTTTTGTCAAAATTTTATTTCTATAGAAAATTTTGTCAATGCTTTTTTTTCTATAGAAAATTTTGTCAAAATTATATTTCTATAGAAAATTTTGTCAAAATTTTATTTCTATAGAAAATGTTTTAAAATTTTATTCCTATAGAAAATTTTGTCAAAATTTTAATTCTATAGAAAATTTTGTCACAATTTTGTTTCTATAGAAAATTTTGTCAAAATTTTATTTCTATAGAAAATTTTGTCAAAATTTTATTTCTATAGAAAATTTTGTCAAAATTTTATTTCTATAGAAAATTTTTTCAAAATTTTATTTCTATAGCAAATTTTGTCAAAATTTTATTTATATAGAAATTTTGTCAAAATTTTATTTCAATAGAAAATTTTGTCAAAATTTTATTTCTATAGAAATTTTTGTCAAAATTTTATTTCTATGGAAAATTTTGTCAAAATTTTATTTCTATAGAAAATTTTGTCAAAATTTTATTTCAATAGAAAATTTTGTCAAAATTTTATTTCTATAGAAAATGTTGTCAAAATTTTATTTCTATAGAAAATTTTGTCAAAATTTTATTTCTATAGAAAATTTTGTCAAAATTTTATTTCTATAGAAAGTTTTGTCAAAATTTTATTTCTATAGAACATTTTGTCAATATTTTATTTCTATAGAACATTTTGTCAATATTTTATTTCTATAGAAAATTCTACGTCTATAGAAAATTTTGTCAAAATTTTATTTCTATAGAAATTTTTGTCAAAATTTTATTTCTATAGAAAATTTTGTAAAAATTTATTTCTATAGAACATTTCGTCAACGTTCTATTTCTGTAGAAATTTTTGTCAAAATTTTATTTCTATAGAAAATTTTGTCAAAATTTTATTTCTATAGAAAATTTTGTCAAAATTTTATTTCTATAGAAAATTTTGTCAAAATTTTATTTCTATAGAAAATTTTATTTCTGTAGAAAATTTTGTCAAAATTTTATTTCTATAGAAAATTTTGTCAAAATTTCTATAGAAATAAAATTTGACAAAATTTTATTTCTATAGAAAATCTTGTCACAATTTTATTTCTATAGAAAAATTTTTCAAAATTTTATTTCTATAGAAAATTTTGTCAAAATTTTATTTCTATAGAAATTTTTGTCAAAATTTTATTTCTATAGAAAATTTTGTCAAAATTTTATTTCTATAGAAAATTTTGTCAATGTTTTTTTTTTCTATAGAAAATTTTGTCAAAATTTTATTTCTGTAGAAAATTTTGTCACAATTTTATTTCTATAGAAATTTTTTTCAAAATTTTATTTCTGTAGAAATTTTTGTCAAAATTTTATTTCTATAGAAAAGTTTGTCAAAATTTTATTTCTATAGAAAATTTTGTCAAAATTTTATTTCTATAGAAAATTTTGTCAAAATTTTATTTCTATAGAACATTTTGTCAACGTTATTATACCCTTCACCACTACTGTGGTACAGGGTATAATAAGTTTGTGCATTTGTATGTAACGCCAAGAAATAGTGGTCATAGACCCATCTTTTAGTATACCGATCGGCTTAGAATTAAATTCTCAGTCGATTTAGCGATGTCCGTCTGTCTGTCTGTTGGTGTGTTTTTGTGTGCAAAGTACAGCTCGCAGTTTTAGTCCGATTGTCCTAAAATTTGGTATAGGGTCCTGTTTCGGCTCAACGACGATCCCTATTGATTTTGGAAAAAATCGGTTCAGATTTAGATATAGCTGCCATATCTATTTTTCACCGATCTGGTCATAATTGGCGTGTATATCAACCGATCTTCCTCAAATTCCGTACATCCGAATATTTTATGAGTCTCGAAAAACTTGCAAAATATCAACCACATCGGTTCAGATTTAGATATAGCTCCCATATATAGCATTCGCCCGATTTAAACTCATTTTCCAATTTAGTTGAAATTTTGCATAGGGAGTAGAATTAGCACTGTAACCATGCGTGCCAAATTTGGTTGAAATCGGTTCAGATTTGGATATATCTCCCATATATAGCTTTCGCCGGATTTACACTAATATGTCCACAGAGGCCAATTTTTTACTCCGATTGAGTTGAAATCTTGCATAGGGAGTAGAATTAGCATTGTAGCTATGCTTGCCAAATTTGGTTGAAATCGGTTCAGATTTAGATATAGCTCCCATATATATGTTTTTCTGATTTCGACAAAAATGGTCAAAATACCAACATTTTCCTTGTTAAATCGCCACTGCTTAGTCGAAAAGTTGTAAAAATGACTCTAATTTTCCTAAACTTCTAATACACATATATCGAGCGATAAATCATAAATAAACTTTTGCGAAGTTTCCTTAAAATGGCTTCAGATTTAAATGTTTCCCATATTTTTATACCCTCCACCATAGGATGGGGGGTATATTAACTTTGTCATTCCGTTTGTAACACATCCAAATATTGCTCTAAGACCCCATAAAGTATATATATTCTGGGTCGTGGTGAAATTCTGAGTCGATCTGAGCATGTCCGTCCGTCTGTTGAAATCACGCTAACTTCCGAACGAAACAAGCTATCGACTTGAAACTTGGCACAAGTAGTTGTTATTGATGAAGGTCGGATGGTATTGCAAATGGGCCATATCGGTCCACTTTTACGTATAGCCCCCATATAAACGGACCCCCAAATTTGGCTTGTGATTGCTCTAAGAGAACCAAATTTCATCCGATCCGGCTGAAATTTGGTACATGGTGTTAGTATATGGTCTCTAACACCCATGCCAAAATTAGTCCACATCGGTCCATAATTATATATAGCCCCCATATAAACCGATCCCCCGATTTTTCTTGCGGAGCCTCTAAGAGAAGCAAATTTCATCCGATCCGGCTGAAATTTGGTACATGGTGGTCCACATCGGCCCATAATTATATATAGCCCCCATATAAACCGATCCCCAGATTTGACCTCCGGAGCCCCTCAGAGGAGAAAAATTCATCCGATCCGGTTGAAATTTGGTACGTGGTGTTAGTATATGGTCTCTAACAACCATGCAAGAATTGGTCCACATCGGTCCATAATTATATATAGCCCCCATATAAACCGACCCCCGATTTGGCTTGCGGAGCCTCTAAGAGAAGCAAATTTCATCCGATCCGGTTGAAATTTGGAACGTGGTGTTGGTATATGTTCTCTAATGACCATGCAAAAATTGGTCCACATCGGCCCATAATTATATATAGCCCCCATATAAACCGATCCCCAGATTTGACCTCCGGAGCCTCTTAGAGGAGCAAAAGTCATCCGATCCGATTGAAATTTGGTACGTGGTGTTAGTATATTGTCTCTAACAACCATACCGAAATTGGTTCATATCGGTCCATAATTATATATAGCCAGCATATAAGCCGATCCCCAGATTTGACCTCCGGAGCCCCTTAGAGGAGCAAAATTCATCCGATCCGGTTGAAATTTGGAACATGGTGTTAGAATTGGTATCTAAGAAACATGCAAGAATTGGTCCATATCGGTCCATAATTATATATAGCCCCCATATAAACCGTTCCCCAGATTTGATCTCCGGAGCCTCTTGGAGGAGCAAAATTCATCCGATCCGGTTGAAATTTGCAACGTGGTGTTAGTATAAGGGCGCTAATAACCATGCCAAAATTGGTCCTTATCGGTCTATAGTTATATATAGCCGATCCCCAATCACACAAAAATTGGTCCATATCGGTTCATAATCATGGTTGCCACTCGAGCCAAAAATAATCTACCAAAATTTTATTTTTATAGAAAATATTGTCAAAATGTTATTTCTATAGAAAATGTTGTCAAAATTTTATTTCTATAGAATATTTTATCAAGATTTTATTTCTATAGAAAATTTTTTCAAAATTTTATTTCTATAGAAAATGTTGTCAAAATTTTATTTTGTCAAAATTTTATTTCTATAGAAACTTTAAACTTAATTATATACGTATTTAATCGGCCTTTTTAGTTTAATATATACCACGTATGGACTATGTGATATATATTACGGTGTTAGGAAGTTTTAAGATACCTTGCCATCGGCAAGTGTTACACGCACAGAAAAAACATGTTTGGACATGGTTGCCGCATCCATTTAATGCTTATTTAGAGTATGTAATGGTCGCGAAAACGATGTATTTTGTCTTTGTAAAAATAATTTTCGAGCGGAGAAAAATATATGTTGGCAATAAGCATTTAAATGGTTCTCAAATGCCGCAAACATGTTCTATTATTTAAATGATAGAATTTGAGACCATTATATGGTCAGGAAAATCATGTACCTGACCATTCAATTTTTTTTACTTTTTTGCAGAGAAAAAAGTATTTTTATAGTTTACGTATAGACATGTCTACAACCATTACATGGCCATAAAGACCATGTACATTTTTTTCGTAACTATTTAATTTTTTAATTTTTTTGCAGCGACAAAAATTTTATAAAAACATTGAGCAGGTACACACGATTTTCATTTTGCGCGTCAGTCGTGTGTTGATTGTTTCTTGGAATGGACGGAGAATACGGATTTAGTGTGTTTTGTGTTAATTTATTTATTCAGAAGTGGCACGTGGTTTTATGTGAACACAAAAAAGGAAAGTGTAATTGAAAAATGTACCTGTTTTTTGTTCTACATTTTGCTATATGGATCATTTATTTTTATTTGCAGTTACATGATGCCTGCGTTTGTACATTTGATGGGCACGATGTAAATATGGAAATTACTTATTGTTGAAATTGAAATAAAATAGAGTGTGTAAAAATATATGATGTTTGCTTGAACGGCATTATAAATACAAATAAACAATGAATTAGTTTATAAATAAATAAAAACAAATAAATAAAGTTAATTTTGTGTTTTCTTTTCTCAAGTGGCGTCCTTTTTTCGACGACGAAAAAAGTTTTTTCATAAAGATCAAAACATTTTAGGTTGTGACCATGTTCTTTTAACTGGAAGAAAAACATTTTGAATGAATACCAAAACATTTTAAATCGTGACCATTGTCTTTTAATGGAAACAAAATTCTTTTTATCAATATAATAACATTTTAGATGAAGACAATTGTATTTTTCTTAGAACCATGTTCACTGAGCCAACATGGTTGCAGGTTAAAATGTTACATGGTCGCCGCAAAAATAGCTGCTATCATATTATTTTGCTCTTCGAATATGATTGTGACAATCATGTTTCTTCTCTGCGTGTACCCAAGTAATTCGATTGTGGATGACAGTCTTCAGTAGAAGTTTCTACGCAATCCATGGTGGAGGGTACATAAGCTTCGGCCTGGCCGAACTTACGGCCGTATATACTTGTTAAAATTTTATTTCTATAGAAATGTTTGTCAAAATTTTATTTCTATAGAAAATTTTGTCAAAATTTGATTTCTATAGAAAATTTTGTCAAAATTTAATTTCTATAGAACATTGTTGTCAACGTTTTTTTTTTTCTATAGAAAATGTTGTCAAAATTTTATTTATTTGTTTATTATTTATTTAATCCATTATAATCCATTATTTCTATAGAAAGTTTTGTCCATTATTCCATTATTTCTATAGAAAATTTTGTAAAAAATTTATTTCTTCCAAAACTATTTCAATGATACCCCTAGGGCTTTCATTCGGGATAAATCCCATCCCGAAATCCTGCGAATTTATATTTAGAATCCCGGTATTTTTCGGGATCCCGAAAAAATAATCCCAATTTGTTAAATTTGTGGCTTTTTATGACTATTTATTAATAAATTGCAGTCTTCATTCAGTGCAAAAAATCCTTAGATTTCATACTCGACCAATTTGTCGAGTTTATAAAAATATGTCAGGATTTTCTTCCTGACGCAATAATTTCAGAACGCACGACCTGATTTCCACGGTTTTGCATTCGTTGGAAAGGTCTCTATGAGGTTTATAGCAAAGAAAAATTCAAGAAAAGCGGGAAAGTCTGTGTTTGCATACAGCGCTCATTACAAAAATTGATCATTTTAATTCATTGCAGTTGCTTTTATTATAATTTTATAATTTTATTTTTTCACATGAAAAATGTTCGGAGAACGTAGAGGGTAATCATGTGGTTAAAATATGGTACCTCATTTTTTGATATCTGGTGGGGGAGGTGGACATCCCCCTTGCCCGACTTTTTCAGAATTGGGCCAAAGTTCTCTGATTTGGGTGAAATTTCCAAGGAAAGTTAGGGGTGATGTCTAGACAAAGACCCGCTATTTGGTCGCGGAGGTGAACCACCCCTTTCTACGATTTTTGTTTGAAGTACAGTAAAAAACAAACAAAAATTCTGTGAAATACTTGAGATTTACAGAGAACATTCCGTGAAGTAGTGAATTTATTATGAGGTACCTGATTTTTTAATATTTGGACGGGAAGGGAGACCTCCCCCTTGCACGACTTTTTGAAAATTGAAACAAAATTATCCGATTTGCTTGAAATTTTCAAGGAAGGTTGAAGGGGGCGTCTAGGCAAAGAACAGCTACTTTATTTTTCGATATTTGGTCGTAGAGGGGGCCTCCCCTTTGTCCGAAGTTTTTTGTATAGTACAGTAAAAAACTAAAATTTGTCGACTTACTGAAATTTTACGGAGAACTTGGGGGAGATTATGAAATTTATATGAGGTATATGATTTTTATACCCACCACCATAAAATGGTGACGGGGGTATAATAAGTTTGTCATTCCGTTTGTAACACATCGAAATATCGATTTCCGACTATATAAAGTATATATATTTTTGATCAGGGAGAAATTCTAAGACGATATAAGCATGTCCGTCTGTCCGTCTGTCTGTCTGTCTGTTGTAATCACGCTACAGCCTTCAATAACGGCGCTATCGTCCCCAAATTTGGCACAGATTAGTTTTTTGTTTGCAGGCAGGTCAAGTTCGAAGATGGGCTATATCGGTCCAAGTTTTGATATAGTCCCCATATAAACCGACCTCCCGATTTGGGGTCTTGGGCCTATAAAAACCGTATTTTTTATCAGATTTGCCTGAAATTGTAAATCCAGAGGTATTTTGGGACCATAAAGAGGTGTGTCGAAAATGGTCCGTATCGGTCCATGTTTTGATATAGCCCCCATATAGACCGATCTCCCGATTCTGCTTCTTAGGCGTCTAGAAACAGTATTTTCTATCCGATTTGTCTGAAATTGAAAATCTAGAGGTATTTTAGGACCATAAAGAGGTGTGTCGAAAATGGTCCGTATCGGTCCATGTTTTGATATAGCCCCCATATAGACCGATCTCCCGATTTTGCTTCTTGGGCGTCTAGAAACTATATTTACCATCCGATTTGCCTGAAATTGGAAATCTAAAGGTATTGTAGGACTATAAAGAGGTGTGTCGAAAATGGTCCGTATCGGTCCATGTTTTGGTATAGCCCCCATATAGACCGATCTCCCGATTTTGCTTCTTGCGCGTCTAGAAACAATATTTTCCATCCAATTTGTATGAAATTGAAAATCTAGAGGTATTTTGGGACCATAAAGAGGTCAGTCGAAAATGGTCCGTATCGGTCCATGTTTTGATATAGCCTCTTCATAAACCAACCTCCCGATTTGGAGTCTTGGGCCTATAAAAACCGTAGTTTTTATCCAATTTGCCTGAAATTGGAAATATAGAGGTATTTGAGGACCATAAAAAAGTGTGCCGAAAATGGTGCCCATCGGTCCATGTTTTGGTATAGCCCCCATATAGACCGATATCCCGATTTTGCTTCTAGGGCTTCTAGAAACTATATTTACAATACGATTTGCCTGAAATTGGAAATCTTGAGGTATTTGAGGACCATAAAAAGGTGTGCCGAAAATGGTGCTCATCGGTCCATGTTTTGATATAGGCCCCATAGAGACTGATCTCCCGATTTTGCTTCTTGGGCTTCTAGAAACTATATTTTCTATCCGATTTTCCTGAAATTGAAAATCTAGAGTTCTTTTGGGACCATAGAAAGGTGTGCCGAAAATGGTGCCCATCGGTCCATGTTTTGGTATAGCCCCCATATACACCGATCTCCCGGCTTTATTTCTTGGGCTTCTAGAATCCGTAGTTTTTATCCGATTTGCTGGAAATTAGTAATCTATAATGAAATTTTAGACAAACGAAATTTCCTTTTCTTATAAAGTATTTTCGTTTATTCAACTCTAAAATTCTCTAAAATAGCAGGCGCACTGATCATGAAAATTGCTTCAAACTGAAAGTAAAATTTCCAGATTTTACTCATCGTATTTATTTAAATAATGGCGGAAAAAATCTACAGATTTAAGATTTCAAATCAAGGCGTAATTTAATCATATCCTCGATATGTTTATAATTTCTCTAAAATTCAAACAAAATTGGTAGAATCTTTAAAGTTTTTCTTCGGGAGCTGACTGCCTTGGGAGAAGATTTGTCACCAAACCCCCTACAATTCTATATAGTATCAAGTAACCCACTACGACGAAGAGTTTTCAAAGTAAACTATCATATTTATTTCATGGTGGTGGGTATTTAAAATTCGGCCTGGCCGAATTTACTGCTGTATATACTTGTTTTAACATTTGGTCGGGGAAAAATAAAAGGGCACAGGGAGACCTCATTTCTCATCAAGAACATACCGTGAAACAATTAAACTTTTCCAATATACTTGAAATTTACAGAGGATGTGGGGTAGGTTATATTATTATAATGGATACCTGATTTTGTGATATTCGGAAAGGAAGAGGATCCTCGCCTTGCCCCGCTGTTTAAAAATTGGGCTTATAATTTGCTTGAGATTTTCTGGGACGTTTACGCAATATACGTTATATCATTTTTCGATATTGGGACGGGGAGGGAGACCCCCTCTAAAACTGAAGAAAAAACTAGAATTCTCAAATTTACTTCATAATTACAAAGGCCGTAGGGGAAGGTTATGAAATCAATAGGGTGTACTTGATTTTTGGGTATTTGGTCTGGAACCTTCTCCTTGCCCCACCGTATGAAGCTTGAAGGAAAGTTTACAGATTTTCTTGGAATTTGCAGAAAAAGTGACGCCCCTTTACAAAAAATAAAGCAAAATCTAACCTTCTCCGATTTACTTGAAATTAGTAGAGGATAATTAAATTTATACAGGGTACATGAGTTTTCGATGTATGGTTGGGGAAGGCGAATAGTGAAACTGGGTAGTTTATGAAATGAATTTAGGGTACGTGAATTTACGATATCTGGTCTGGGAGGAGCGAAGGACGGGGGTTCCCTTTTGCCCGATTTTTTGGAAATAGAAAGTAGAGGATTGTCGATAAATGAGAACTCGGTACATAATTTTATGATTTTTCCGCAGGCTTCTGCCAGACTTTTTAAACTAAAAAACTTAAATTTACATGAAGTTGACAGGCAACGTTGAGGGTGCCTCATTTTCCGATATATGTTTGGGAAAGGCATGTTCTCCGTGTCCAACACTTTAACAAATGTTAATATTATCAATTTTTAAGTACTTTTACTTTCTCCGATTTATTGGACGGTATGTTGCCATCACCAAGTGTCACCACAACCAAAGTAATTCGATTGTGCACTCAGAAAAAGCTTACTTGGTTTCAAAAATGTTGACCTTCCTTTAAGGATTTTAGTATTAATTTCGAGCCAAAAATGCGGCTTCTTTAAAATAAAGAAATTTTTTAGCGACCTATCTGGCTTTAAATCTAGGACCAATAAAATTAGAATTCTCGCTTCGCGGTTTATTAATAAAGGTACTCATGCACAAACAAATGCCAGTTTAAAAATCAAATTATAATTGATACTACAAAGTACAAAATGTTTTCTTAATTCAAAAAAAAAAAAACTTTAAACCAATGGCGCTAAATCCTCAAAATAAGTCTTAGCCTATATTTGAAGCGTTTTTATCTTAAACCTAAAGTTTCAATATTTCAGTTAATTTAATGACAATTTCTTTAAATCAAAAATGTGTTTCTTTACTTTAAGGAAAATTAGCCTTAGTTCAAAGACATGCGACTTTAACGAAGGCAGGCAAATTTACAAAATTTGTGTCCTAAATTTAATGAAAAAAAAATTTAATCAAAGATTGTAAACTTTTTTTAATTAAAATTTCAGTATTTTAAAGCAACTTCTCCTTAATATTTTGTAAATTTCGCATCCTAAAATTTAGGTTGCCTAATCTTTAATATCACGTAAATATTGTTTTCAGTGTATGCTAAGCAAAATCTGAATTCGTATTTTAACGACCTGAAATCTTTGACCTTAGGACAATATTTTTTTCAGTGTAGTATCATTCATTTCTGTTATCATAAGGCGAGCGTCCGCTTTGATCAACAGTTCTGCGGCCTCTGGTTTGCTATTTGGGAGTAGCATTTCCACCTTTTTGAACGCGAATGACCACAGACTGACTTATATTTAACTGGTTGGATGATAAGTCCCCGGTCTGACACATAGATGGCGTCGCTAGTATTAAATGCATATTATTTTTATATAGTACCAACCTTCAAATGATTCGTGTCAAAATTTTACGTAAGTCAATTAGTTTGTGAGATAGAGCATCTTTTGTGAAGCAACTTTTGTTATTGTGAAAAAAATGGAAAAAAAGGAATTTCGTGTTTTGATAAAATGCTGTTTTCTGAAGGGAAAAAATACGGTGGAAGCAAAAACTTGACTTGATAAAGAGTTTCCGGACTCTGCCCCAGGGAAATCAACAATAATTGATTGGTATGCAAAATTCAAGCGTGGTGAAATGAGCACGGAGGACGGTGAACGCAGTGGACGCCCGAAAGAGGTGGTTACAGAGGAAAATATCAAAAAAATCCACAAAATGTTTTTGAATGACCGTAAAATGAAGTTGATCGAGATAGCAGAGGCCTTAAAGATATCAAAGAAACGTATTGGTCATATCATTCATCAATATTTGGATATGCGGAAGCTCTGTGCAAAATGGGTGCCGCGCGAGCTTACATTTGACCAAAAACAACAACGTGTTGATGATTCTGAGCGGTGTTTGCAGCTGTTAACTCGTAATACAACCGAGTTTTTCCGTCGATATGTGACAATGGATGAAACATGGATCCATCACTACACTCCTGAGTCCAATCGACAGTCGGCTGAGTGGACAGCGACCGGTGGAACCGTCTCCGAAGCGTGGAAAGACTCAAAAGTCCGCTGGCAAAGTAATGGCCTCTGTTTTTTTTGGGATGCGCGTGGAATAATTTTTATCGATTATCTTGAGAAGGGAAAAACTATCAACAGTGACTATTATATGGCGTTATTGGAGCGTTTGAAGGTCGAAATCGCGGCAAAACGGCCCCATATGAAGAAGAACAAGTATATACGGCCGTAAGTTCGGCCAGGCCGAACCTTATGTACCCTCCACCATGGATTGCGTAGAAACTTCTACTGAAGACTGTCATCCAAAATCGAATTACTTGGGTAACACTTGCCGATGGCAAGGTATCTTAAAACTTCCTAACACCGTAATATATATAACATAGTCCATACGTGGTATATATTAAACTAAAAAGGCCGATTAAATACGTATATAATTAAGTTTAAAGTTTCTATAGAAATAAAATGTTGACAAAATAAAATTTTGACAACATTTTCTATAGAAGTAAAATTTGGAAAAAATTTTCTATAGAAATAAGATTTCGAAAAAATTTTCTATAGAAATAAAATTTGGAAAAAAATTTTCTATAGAAATAAAATTTTGACAAAATTTTCTATAGAAATAAAATCTTGACAAAATTTTCTATAGAAATAAAATTTTGACAAAATTTTCTATAGAAGTAAAATTTTGACAATGTTTTCTATAAAAATAAAATTTTAGTACATTATTTTTGGCTCGAGTGGCAACCATGATTATGAACCGATATGGACGAATTTTTGTGTGATTGGTGATCGGTGATATAACTATAGACCGATACGGACCAATTTTGGCATGGTTATTAGCGGCCTTATACTAACACCATGTTCCAAATTTCAACCGGATCGGATGAATTTTGCTCCTCCAAGAGGCTCCGGAGGACAAATCTGGGGATCAATTTATATGGGGGCTATATATAATTATGGACCGATATGAACCAATTTCGGTATGGTTGTTAGAGACAAAATACTAACACCACGTACCAAATTTCAACCGGATCGGATGAATTTTGCTCATCTAAGAGGCTCCGGAGGTCAAATCTGGAGATAGGCTTATAGGGGGGCTATATATAATTATGGACCGATATGAACCAATTTCGGAATGGTTGTTAGAGACAATATACTATATACTAAGTTTGAGACTCTAATCCCCAACAGTGAGGCGTGGTGCACACAGACCCCGGGAAATAAAGAATATATAGATTTCTACACTGATGGCTCCAAATTAGATGGACAAGTGGGTTTCGGAGTATATTCTAATGATCTGGAACTTCAAATAGCGAAAAGATTACCTAATCACTGTAGTGTTTTTCAGGCTGAAATATTAGCAATAAGAAAGGTGGCGAATTGGCTCAGAAGTAATGTTCCAAAAAATGTGGGCATTAATATATACTCAGACAGTCAACCTGCAATAAAATCCTTGGACTCTGTGTTCCTCAACTCTAAAACGGCCATCGATTGCCGCAAATCTCTCAATGAGATGTCTGAGCAGTACAATATTCACCTAATATGGGTGCCTGGCCATAGGAACATACCGGGGAACTGCGAAGCGGATGAGTTGGCAAGGCTAGGGACTACCTTACATATTCCAGGGGAACTAGAATTTGTTGGTATGCCCCTAGCTACCTGCAAGCTCATGCTGCGTGAGAAGGCTGTTATGATGGCAAATGTTCGATGGGAGAATTGCAAGGGTTGTAACGACACCAAGCAAATATGGCTCCATTTCAACTTAAACCGCACACTAGATATGCTAATGTTCTCGAGACGTCAGATATCACTCCTGATATCTGCTATAACGGGTCGCTGCCTGATAGGCGATTTTGCGAAAACTATTGGCGCGAATGACTATTGTATGAGCTGTCATGATGCGGAGGAAAAAGAATCAATTAAACACCTCTTGTGTGAGTGTCCTGCATTTTGTGTAAAGCGCAAGCAACTTTTAGGAGCATATAGCTTCAGATTACTGGCGGATCTGGAAAACGTTAACTTAAGCAGTCTGCTAATGTTTTTGGAACAATCTGGTTGGTTCAACAAAGAAAAATAATCAAGAAGGTTCAGCGGTTAAAACTAGAAGTGCCCATATGTAATAGGTACTTTTAGTTAATGTGGTATCACAATGGACTGAATAGTCTAAGTGAGCCTGAATCTTAATCGGGCTGCCACTTTAACCTAACCTAACCTAACACCACGTACCAAATTTCAATCGGATCGGATGACTTTTGCTCCTCTAAGAGGCTCCGGAGGTCAAATCTGGTGATCGGTTTATATGGGGGCTATATGTAATTATGGACCGATATGGACCAAATTCTGCATGGTTGTTAGAGACCATATACTAACACCATGTACGAAATTTCAACCGGATCGGATGAATTTTCCTCATCTAAGAGGCTCCGGAGGTCAAATCTGGAGATCGGCTTATATGGGGGCTATATATAGTTATGGACCGATATGAACCAATTTCGGTATGGTTGTTAGAGACAATATACTAACACCACGTACCAAATTTCAATCGGATCGGATGACTTTTGCTCCTCTAAGAGGCTCCGGAGGTCAAATCTGGTGATCGGTTTATATGGGGGCTATATATAATTATGGACCGATATGGACCAAATTCTGCATGGTTGTTAGAGACCATATACTAACATCATGTACCAAATTTCAGCCGGATCGGATGAAATTTGTTTCTCTTAGAGGCTCTGCAAGCCAAATCGGGGGATTAGTTTATATGGGGGCTATATATAATTATGGACCGATGTGGACCAATTTTTGCCTGGTCATTAGAGACCATATACTAACATCATGTACCAAATTTCAGCCGGTTCGGATGAAATTTGTTTCTCTTAGAGGCTCTGCAAGCCAAATCGGGGATCAGTTTATATGGGGGCTATATATAATTATGGACCGATGTGGACCAATTTTCGCATGGTTGTTCGAGACCGTATACCTACACCACTTACCAAATTTCAGCCTTATCGGATGAAATTTGCTTCTTTTAGAGCAATCGCAAGCCAAATTTGGGGGTCCGTTTATATGGGGGCTATACGTAAAAGTGGACCGATATGGACCAGTTTTTGAATGGTTGTTAGCGACTATATACTAACACCATGTACCAAATTTCAGCCGGATCGGATGAAATTTGCTTCTTTTAGAGCAATCGCAAGCCAAATTTGGGGGTCCGTTTATATCGGGGCTATACGTAAAAGTGGATCAGATCGGATGAAATTTGCTTCTTTTAGAGCAATCGCAAGCCAAATTTGGGGGTCCGTTTATATGGGGGCTATACGTAAAAGTGGACCGATATGGCCCATTTGCAATACCATCTGACCTACATCAATAACAACTACTTGTGCCAACTTTCAAGTCGATAGCTTGTTTGGTTAGGAAGTTAGCGTGATTTCAACAGACGGACGGACATGCTCAGATCAACTCAGAATTTCACCACGACCCAGAATATATATATATATATATATATATATATATATATATATATATATATACTTTATGGGGTCTTACAGCAATATTTCGATGTGTTACAAAAGGAATGACAAAGTTAATATACCCCCATCCTATGGTGGAGGGTATAAAAACGAATTTTGACAAAAAAAATGTGTTGTTCTTTGTTAGACCGGGGACTTATTAGCCAACCTGTTAGTACATGTAAAATGTACTATATTAATACTTTTTAGTACATATATTCAACAGTAAATGCCATCACTGGTATGTGTATCTTAAAAACAAGCATTCGGAAAGTGTACAAGAATTTATTTGCTCAGTTTGCAAATACAAGCCGTAGCGTTAAGTTGTCTTTTTGTTGGAGGCTTGTCTCTCGCTCGCGCCCACGCTTTCTCTCTTTCTCTCTCGCTCACTGTAAATAGGCGTTTGCATACGAACATTGATAATGACTTCCACCAGCAAATATAAACTTGATGAGAACAATGTGGAAAAATATGGACTGAAAATACAATTGTTCTCATTCGGTTGCGTCCAGTATAAAATACGGATAATGTATTGCCAGAATGTTGTGGAATTGAAATCCAATATATGGCAATATTGTGATACTCTTCCCGATGATATATACGAGTATATAAAAACATCAAAATTTCAACATTATTCCACATTGGTGTTCGTCATCCATGGCTATTGTGCGTGTTTTCTTAAACGATTGAAAAGATTGTTGCGTTGCATACGAGAGAATAAATGTTTGCGTTATAAAGCCAAAGTACTTATCATCAACTATGAGGATGGATGTACATGCAATACAAAACGTCACGAGTCCTACTCTCTGCAAAGATCACTAAACTGTGGCAAATACGATAATGTTGTGATATTTCAACATAATTCCGAATCATATGCACCTCAATATTATACCTTTTTCATGCTGATCGCTGAATCATCTCCATTGGTGACCATACAAGAGGTGCTTCAACCGGCCGAATCTAAACACAAAGTTGTACGAACATCAACAAGAGCTGATTTATATTTCTATTCAATAAATCCAGCATTGGCCATAATAATAAATAATTACTATTTTACTACTCCTCCTCATCAGATAAGAGAGGGCAGTCAACAGGATGTGATCAATTTAATTCGTGAATTGAAAATAGCCCATATACCCTATATACTCATAGAGGATTGTGATCGTGACGAGTTAATGGAAATTCTCAATTATATTGAGCGCAAAGATTTTCAGCCATTAAAAAGTTTCCTCTTTTTTCTAATGTCCCATGGCGGTGATGACAATGTCGTATATACCCATGATGGTGAGGTGAATGCCAAACACGATATTGTGGAAAAAATACAGGCCAACAAATCTTTAAAAGATGCTGAAACCTTAATTGTCCTCAACTCATGTCGAGGTTCCATTGATATGGACTATGCTGATTATAGTGACCTGCAGAGAATCCAATCACTACCATCCCCTGATATTAGCCATCTAAAAGGAAACACCATGGTCTTGTATAGTGTTCCTAGGGGAGTTCAATCACCCCGTGACACAGAAAAAGGATGTCCTCTTATAATCAGTTTTTGTCAACAATTTTCAAATATTGATCATACCGATGATATACGTTTGATCACTAAAAAAATCGATAGAGATCTTCAAAAATGGAACTATTACGAAGAACTTGATAGACCGTCGGAATTTTTAATCAATGATCTGGAGAAATCCAAACACAACATTGTCAAGTTTCCTACAAATGCAGTGTCTATGTTAGATTTGATACAATCAATTGCGAAAGATTTTCCCCTAAAATTCGAGCAAACTGAGAAAGAGATTGATGGCAACAATATCACTAAGCGGATAACAACCAAATCTCTCTTCTATATATGTGGCACTCTGAATGAAAAGAAATTTCCCCAAAAAACAAATGGACAGAGGTACTTTGCAGAAAATTTAGATACTCATTGATTATGAAAAGAGAATGAATTGTGTTGTGATGTGATGATCATGGAGAAGAGCAAAACTGAATTGTTGTAAACATTTTCATCATCTTAGGATTTTATATCTAAGGCGATTATAATAATTTTATGGCATGGCTTTTATATGTGCGTAATAGTATAGTATTATTAAAATGTTCAAAAAATTAACATACTATCATTTTTATTCCGAAAAAAAAAAAAATTGGCAAAATTTTATTTCTATAGAAAATTTTCTCAAAATTTTGTTTCTATAGAAAATTTTGTCAAAAATTGTATTTCTATAGAAAATTTTGTCAAAATTTTATTTCTATAGAAAATGTAAACAAAATTTTATTTCTATAGAAAATTTAAACAAAATTTTATTTCTATAGAAGGTTAGGTTAGGTTAGGTTATGTGGCAGCCCGATGTATCAGGCTCACTTAGACTATTCAGTCCATTGTGATACCACAGTGGTGAACTTCTCTCTTATCACTGAGTGCTGCCCGATTCCATGTTAAGCTCAATGACAAGGGACCTCCTTTTTATAGCCGAGTCCGAACGGCGTTCCACATTCCAGTGAAACCACTTAGAGAAGCTTTGAAACCCTCAGAAATGTCACCAGCATTACTGAGGTGGGATAATCCACCGCTGAAAAACTTTTTGGTGTTCGGTCGTAGCAGGAATCGAACCCACGACCTTGTGTATGCAAGGCGGGCATGCTAACCATTGCACCACGGTGGCTCCCATTTCTATAGAAAATTTTGTCAAAAAATTTATTTCTATAGAAAATTTTGTCAAAAAATTTATTTCTATAGAAAATTTTCTCAAAATTTTATTTCTAAGCAAATTTTCTTAAAATTTTATTTCTATAGCAAATTTTAACAAAACTTTTTTCTATATAGAAAATTTTGAAAAAATTGTATTTCTATAGAAAATTTTGTCAAAAATTGTATTTCTATAGAAAACTTTGTCAAAATTTTATTTCTATAGAAAATTTAAAATTTTCTCAAAATTTTGTTTCTATAGAAAATTTTGTCAAAAATTTTATTTCTATAGAAAATGTAAACAAAATTTTATTACTATAGAACATTTAAACAAAATTTTATTTCTATAGAAAATGTTGTCAACATTTTTTTCTATAGAAAATTTTGTCAAAAATTTATTTCTATAGAAAATTTTGTCAAAAATTTATTTCTATAGAAAATTATCTCAAAATTTTATTTCTAAGCAAATTTTCTTAAAATTTTATTTCTATAGCAAATTTTAACAAAACTTTTTTTATATAGAAAATTTTGCAAAAATTTTATTTCTATAGAATATTTTGTCAAAAATTGTATTTCTAAAGAAAATTTTGTCAAAATTTTATTTCTATAGAAAATTTAAACAAAATTTTATTTCTATAGAAAATTTAAACAAAATTTTATTTCTATAGAAAATTTTGTCAAAATATTTTTTATTTCTATGGAAAATTTTGTAAAAATATTTGTTTCTATAGAAAATGTTCTCAAAATTTAATTTCTAAACAAATTGTTTCAAAATTTTATTTCTATAGCAAATTTTAACAAAACTTTTTTTATATAGAAAATTTTGCAAAAATTTTATTTCTATAGAAAATTTTTTCAAAATTTTATTTCTATAAAAAATTTTGTAAAAATTTTATTTCTATAGAAAATTTTGTCAACATTTTTTTTCTATGGAAAATTTTGTAAAAAAAAATTTGTTTCTATAGAAAATGCTCTCAAAATTTTATTTCTAAGCTAATTTTCTTAAAATTTTATTTCTAGAGCAAATTTTAACAAAACTTTTTTTATATAGAAATTTTTGAAAAAATTTTATTTCTATAGAAAATTTTGTCAAAAATTGTATTTCTATAGAAAATTTTGTCAAAAATTTTATTTCTATAGAAAATGTAAACAAAATTTTTTTTACTATAGAAAATTTTGTAAAAAAATTTGTTTCTATAGAAAATTTTCTCAAAATTTTATATCTAAGCAAATTTTCTTAAAATTTTATTTCTATAGCAAATTTTAACAAAACTTTTTTTTTATATAGAAAATTTTGAAAAAATTTTATTTCTATAGAAAATTTTGTCAAAAATTGTATTTCTAAAGAAAATATTGTCAAAATTTTATTTCTATAGAAAATTTAAACAAAATTTTATTTCTATAGAAAATTTTGTCAAAAATTTTTTTTCTAGGGAAAATTTTGTAAAAAATTTGTTTTTATAGAAAATGTTCTCAAAATTTTATTTCTAAGCAAATTTTTTCAAAATTTTATTTCTATAGAAAATTTTTTAAAATTTTATTTCTATAAAAAATTTTGTAAAAATTTTATTTCTATAGAAAATTTTGTCAACATTTTTTTCTATGGGAAATTTTGTAAAAAAATTTGTTTCTATAGAAAATGTTCTCAAAATTTTATTTCTAAGCAAATTTTTTCAAAATTTTATTTCTATAGTAAATTTTAACAAAACTTTTTTTTATAGAAAATTTTGCAAAAATTTTATTTCTATAGAAAATTTTTTCAAAATTTTATTTCTATTAAAAATTTTGTAAAAATTTTATTTCTATAGCAAATTTGGTCAAAAATGTTATTTCTATGGAAATTTTGTGAAAAGTTGTATTTTTATAGAAAATTCGACAAAAACGTAAACAAAGAAAAAAATTAACTTCTATGAAACATCTACTCGTCGAATGTCCACATATTAAAACAATTTGCAATAAACATATATCCAACATACATTTATTGGCTATTTTGAATAATTTGTACTTAGATTATACTAAGACTGAAATCATAAACATCCTTAGAAAAGTGGCCTTTACAATTCAATCTAACTTTAAAAAACACAATATTTATATAATTGACATTTTTTTTTTAAATTCCTAATAAGACCCTAGCAGCCAAAGCTTACAATTATAGTTATAATTTTATTGTAAATGTAATGAATCGATAAATAAATAAATATTAAAATGTTAACAAATTAAATGAGATAAAATCAGTTTGTTTTTGTTTTTTTTTTATACCCTCCACCATAGGATAACTAATTTTGTCATATCTTTTGCAAAACATTGAAATATTGGTCTCAGACCCCCTTAAAGTTACCTTCTGGGTCGTGATAAAATTCGAAGTCGATTTAGCGAGGTCCGTCTGTTGAAATCACACTAAAATTTTGTCAATATTTTATTTCTATAGAAAATTTTGTCAAAAATTTTATTTCTAAAGATAATTTTGTGAAAAATTTTATTTCTATAAAAAAATTTTATCAAAATTTTATTTCTATAGCAAATTTTGTCACAAATTTTATTTCTATTTCTAAAAGATGTCAACATTTTATTTCTATAGAGAATTTTGTCAAAATTGTATTTCTATGGAAATTTTTAAAAATTTTAATTCTATAGATAATTAACCTCAATTTTTTTTATAGAACATTTTGTCAACATTTTATTTCTATAAAAAATTTTGGCAAAATTTGTCAAAATTGAATTTTTATAGAAAATTTTATTTCTATATAAAATTTTGTCAAAATTTCATTTGTATAGAAAATTTTATCAAAATTTTATTTCTATATAAAATTTTTTCAAAATTTCATTTCTATAGAAAATTTTATTTCTATAGCAAATTTTGTGAAAATTTTATTTCTATAGAAATTTTTTTCAAAATTTTATTTCTATAGAAATACACTTTTGAGAAAATTTTCTATAGAAATACAATTTTGACAAAAAAAATTATCATAATTTTATTTCTATAGCAAATTTTGTCACAAATACTTTGTCTTGTCCACCGCTTCCACCCCTAAATCTGATGGCCATTAACGCTGACATTGGTGTTAGTGAACTGAGCAAATAATTACACTTTTTTATCGTATGCGATGAGAGAGTAACACATCGAAATATTGGTCTCAGACTCCATAAAGTATATCTCCTGGAACGTGGTGAAATTTGGAGTTCCGTCAGTTGAAATCACGCACAATTGATGTGGATCGGATGATATTTTAAATGGGCCTTATCTGACCACGAGTAAATTTCATACGATCCATTTGAAATTTCCTAAGTATTGTTAGTATATGCAGTCTAACAACCGTGCAATATTGGGTCACATCGGTCCATAATCATACATAGCCCCCATATAAACCGAAATTTTTGTCAAAATTTTATTTCTATCAAAAAACTTTCTCAAAAATTTTATTTCTATAGGAAATTTTGTCAAAATTTCATTTCTATAGAAATTTTTGTCAAAATTTCGTTTTTATAGGAAATTTTGTCAAAATTTCATTTCTATAGGAAATTTAGTCAAAATTTTATTTCTATAGAAAACTTTGTTAAAATTTCATTTCTATAGGAAATTTTGTCAAAATTTCATTTCTATAGGAAATTTTGTCAAAATTTTATTTCTATAGGAAATTTTGTAAAAATGTCATTTCTATAGGAAATTTTGTCAAAATTTTATATCTAAAGAAAATTTTAACAAAATTTTATTTCTATAGAAAATTCTAACAAAATTTTATCTCTATAGACAATTTTATTTAAATTATATTACAGACAATTTTGTCAAAATTTTATTTCTATAAAAAATGTTCCCAAAAATGTTATTTCTATAGAAAATTTTGTCAAAATTTTATTTCTATAGAAATTTCATTTCTATAGGAAATTTTGTCAAAATTTCATTCCTATAGGAAATTTTGTCAAAATTTCATTTCTATAGGAAATTTTGTCAAAATGTCATTTCTCTAGGAAATTTTGTCACAATTTTATTTCTATAGAAAATTTTGTCAAAATTTCGTTTTTATAGGAAATTTTGTCAAAATTTAATTTCTATAAGAAAATTTGTCAAAATTTCATTCCTATAGGAAATTTTATCAAAATTTTATTTCTATAGGAAATTTTATCAAAATTTTATTTCTATAGGAAATTTTGTAAAAATGTCATGTCTATAGGAAATTTTGTCAAAATTTCATTTCTATAGGAAATTTTGTCAAAATTTTATTTCTATAGAAAATTTTGTTAAAATTTCATTTCTATAGGAAATTTTGTCAAAATTTTATTTCTATACAAAATTTTGTCAAAATTTCATTTCTATAGGAAATTTTGTCAAAATTTCATTTGTATAGAAAATTTTGTCAAAATTTCATTCCTATAAGAAATTTTGTCAAAATTCTTTGCGTTCTGGAGTTATTGCGTCAGGAAGGAAAACCTGACTTATTTTTATATAGTAGATTTTGTCAAAATTTTATTTTTGTAGAAAATGGTATCAAAATTTTATTTCTATAGAAAATCTTTCAAAATTGTACCAACATTTTATTTCATTAGAACGTTTTATTTCTATAGAAAATTTTGTCGTAATTTAAATCTATTGAAAATTTTGTCAAAATTTTATTTCTGTAGAAAATTTTGTCAACATTTTATTTCTATGGACAATTTCAACAAAATTTTATTTCTATAGAAAATTTGTTTCAAAATTTTATTTCTATAGAAAATTTGTTTCAAAATTTTATTTCTATATAAAATTTTGTCAAAATTTTATTTCTATATAAAATTTTGTCAAAATTGTATTTCTATAGAACATTTTGTCAAAAGTTTATTTCTATAGAAAATTTTGTCAAAATTTTATTTCTATAGAAAATTTTGTAAAAATTTTATTCCTATAGAAAATTTTTTCAAAAAAACTTTTTTTCTCAAAACTTTTAATCTCTAAAATTTTTATTTTTATAGAAAATTTTGTCAAAATTTTATTTCTATAGAAAATTTTGTCAAAATTGTATTTCTATAGAAAATTTTGTAAAAATTTTATTTCTATCGAAAATTTTAACAAAATTTTATTTCTATAGAAAATTTTATCAAAATTTTATTTCTATAGAAAATTTTCTCATAATTTAAATCTATGGAAAAGTTTGTGAAAATTTTATTTCTATAGATAATTTTGTCAAAATTTTGTTTCTGTAGAAAATTTTGTTAAAATTTAATTGCTATAGGAAATTTTGTCAAAATTTTATTTCTATAGGAAATTTTGTCAAAATTTCATTTCTATAGGAAATTTTGTAAAAATGTCATTTCTATAGAAAATTTTGTTAAAATGTCATTTCTATAGGAAATTTTGTCAAAATTTCATTCCTATAGGAAATTTTGTCAAAATCTCATTTCTATAGGAAATTTTGTCAAAATTTCATTTCTATAGGAAATTTTGTCAAAATTTCATTCCTATAGAAATTTTTGTCAAAATTTTATTTCTATAAAAAAATTTTCTCAAAAATTTTATTTCTATAGAAAATTTTGTCAAAATTTTATTTCTATAGAAAATTTTGTTTGTTAATATTTCGCAAAAAAAAGAGAATAAAAATTCGATAAATAAGATCTGTATCCTAATTTCAATTTTATTGATCCTTGATATAAAACTGGACAGGTCCCTAAAAAAATGTCTTTATATTAAAGAAGGCGCATCTTTGGCTCGGAATCAATACCACAATGGTAAAAATGGTAAAAATTTTTGGACACAAGTAAACTTTTTTCCCTCTGCCCTTGGGTGCCAAACAAACCTGGTGTAATATCACGAAATTGTTTCCACTTAAAATTTTAATTGAGTTTTAAAAAATATTCATTAAAAATTTAATTGATTCAACAATTTTTTTTTAGTTGAAACAAAAATCACAAATCACAAAAATGAATAGTATCAATTAATTGTTTAATTGGATCAATTTTTTTTTTTTATAATTGACTTTCAATTATTTTTTTAATTGATACAATCATTTCTGTGATTGAAGACATTTCAATTAAAAAATTAATTGGATCAATTAATTTTGTGATTGAATTGGATTTTTGTGTGTTAATCTGCATATTTAATTAATCAATTGCTTACTTTATACCGTCAAAAGATTTTTGGTACGTTTTGGTATAAAAGCCAAATGTTCCATCACTGGTAAATAGCGATCTCATACGACCAATAACTGATTGCAATTATTTGCTCAGTTCGCCAACACCAACGTCAGCGTTAAGTGGTCTCCACTCTTTGGCGGGCGGTGGACAAGACAAAGTAATCTAGCGTAGAGAATGACTAAGTGTTCTGTATTCGAAGAAAAATAATGAACACAACAACAGAAGAACCTAAACTGGAAGGCGAGAAGATCCATAAATATGGTCTTAAAATTAAATTGTTTGTCCTCAACTGTCGTCATGAAAATCGAAGTTTGGGTCCTAGTATTGCTTCCGAATTTAAATCAAATAATTTGGACTATTGTGACAGTGATCCAGGCGATGTATTCGATAACATATTAAATGCAAAATTTCTTCAATATTCCACATTGATCATCATACGCAATGGCTATTGCTTGTGCTATATTCGAGTGTTGGAGGCACTGCTCCATTGTATACGAGAAAATAAATGTTTACGTTATAAATCGAAATTGATTATACTCAATAATGTGGAAAATTGTAGGTGTAAACGAGACCGACGATGGCTGCTGTTAGGTCCACCTGAGGAAACAGAACTCAACTGTGGCAAATATGACAATGTGATCATATTTCAAAATAATGTTCAATTTGATTTGGATACTTCACAGTGCTTTTTGATTATGCTATTGATTGCTGACTCCAGTCCATTGGTATCCATCCAAGAGGTTCTACAACCTGCCCAACGTCCCGCTAAACACGAAGTTATACGAACTTCAACAACAGCTGATTTATACCTCTACACAATTAATCCAGCATTGGCCATAATAATAAATAATTACTATTTTACTACACCTCCTCATCAGATAAGAGAGGGCAGTGAACAGGATGTGATCAATTTAATCCGTGAATTGAAAATAGCCCATGTACCCTATATACTCATAGAGGATTGTGATCGTGAGCAGTTAATGGAAATTCTCAACTATATTGAGCGCAAAGATTTCCAGCCATTAAAAAGTTTCCTCTTTTTTCTAATGTCCCATGGCGGTGATGACAATGTCGTATATACCCATGATGGTGAGGTGAATGCCAAACACGATATTGTGGAAAAAATACAGGCCAACAAATCTTTAAAAGATGCTGAAACCTTAATTGTCCTCAACTCATGTCGAGGTTCCATTGATATGGACTATGCTGATTATAGTGACCTGCAGAGAATCCAATCACTGCAATCCCCTGATATTAGCCATCTGAAGGCGAACACCATGGTCTTGTATAGTGTTCCTAGGGGAGTTCAATCACCCCGTGATAAAAAAAAGGGATGTCCTCTAATTATGAGTTTTTGTCAACAATTTTCAAATATTGATCATACCGATGATATACGTTTGGTCACTGAAAAAATCGATAGAGATCTTCAAAAATGGACTTATTACGAAGAACTTGATAGACCGTCGGAATTTTTAATTAATGATCTGGAGAAATCCAAACACAACATTGTCAAGTTTCCTACAAATGCTGTTACTATGATACAATTGATAGATTCAATACTGGAAGATTTTCCCACTTCAAAACTTGCGAAGCAGGGTCATAATGAGGAAGATATTCCTAGTGACTCCACATTGAGTACTCTCTTCTATATATGTGGAACTTTAAATGACCACAAATTTCCCAAAATATCCATAGTACAGAAGTACTTTGCAGATGATTTGGACAAAGACTGATTCAATGTGTTGGAATGATATACAAAAAAACTGGAAGTTGTACCGTAAACATTTGTTTTTGTAGCGCATTCCGGGATCATCTATCCATTATTTCAACTTCTGGAAAAATTTCTTTTGGATGGGGTTTGAGTGCAAAATTAAAGTTTGGACAATTAAATGTCTCAAAAAAAAAAAAGAAGAATAGAAACTCCATGTGCAAGTAAAAAATAAAACAATAAAATTATAAATTAAACCACAGCGGGAATTTGAATCTGTACAGCGGGAATTTGAATCTGTGCTGTGTTGTTTTTTTTTTTTCACTTCAATGGAAGTTTTTTTTTTGAGAAGGGTTTGTAAATTAATAGACATCATTTTTTTTCTTCTTCAATGTGAATGGAAAAATATATGCCCTAAATAACAATATAAAAATTATAAATCTCAAAGAAAACATCAATACTGTAAAAAAAAAAACCAATATTAAATACTGCATCTCGAAGAAGAACGCATATTACCCTTTATGCCTGAAAGTATGCTTCAATAATTCAATACAAGCAATTAAATAATGTCAATTACATATGACAGACCCATATTCACTTAACAGGTAAGTTAATATGACCGCCCCATATTCACTTAACAGTGATGTTAGTATTAACATTTATGGTACTGAATGAAATTGCTGATAAGAATTGCGTCATTTATTTATTTTCATTGTGAAAGTAATATAGATCAAAGACAATAAACTCTAGGAAGATAGGAAATTGGCTTGCGTCATACCAAATGTTGCATTTACCACGTTAGTTCCATACATGTTCGTAATTTTTGTTATTTGTTTTTCGTTTTTATTTTTTAAATGAAAAACTTAATTTTCTTAATGAAACAATGTTAAATTTTAGGCAACAACAAAAAAATTACATTTTCCCCTTTATGGAAATTTATTTCGTGCACTTAATTTCTTTTTATTTGCATTTTAATGCTATGTCAATACTTGTCGTATACGCGTTTGGTTCGAGTATGAAACTAACACGGTAAATGGTTTGATCTCCTCAGTAGCCAATCTCCTATCTTCCTAGAGTTTATTGTCTTTGATCTATATCAAAGACAATAAACTCTAGGAAAATGCAAATAAAAAGAAATTAAGTGCACGAAATAAATTTCCATAAAGGGGAAAATGTAATTTTTTTGTTGTTGCCTAAAATTTAACATTGTTTCATTAAGAAAATTAAGTTTTTCATTTAAAAAATAAAAACGAAAAACAAATAAAAAAAATTACGAACATGTATGGAACTAACGTGGTAAATGCAACATTTGGTATGACGCAAGCCAATTTCCTATCTTCCTAGAGTTTATTGTCTTTGATATAGATGACAGAGAAAGAGAATCTAAAAGATAATAGTTTTTACTGTTGTACACTGAACGAAAAAGCTTTTAAATTTAATTTTTTATAAGCATATGTCATAAAAGAAAGAAAATTAAAAATCTCGTTCGATGGTTTCAAATATATAAAAACTATTAAAAACTTAAATTTTAATAACTTCATATTCTTTAAAACAAGCCGCTAAAACCCACTTGAAGAATTCTGAAAAAATTATTCAGAATAGAAGATTAAAAATAATATATAAAAGTTATCACACTTTATTGCTTCACAATGAAATTTTATTTCTATAGAAAATTTTGTCAACATTTTATTTCTATAGAAAATTTTGTCAACATTTTATTTCTATGGAAAATTTTAACAAAATTTTATTTCTATAGAAAATTTTGTCAAATTTTTTTTTCTACAGAAAATTTTAACCAAATTTTATTTCTATTGAAAATTTTAACAATATTTTATTTTTATAGAAAATTTCCTCAAAAAAACTTTTTTTCTCAAAATTTTTAATGTATAAAAATTTTTATTTCTATAGCAAAATTTCTCAAAATTTTATTTCTATAGAAAATTTGGTCAAAATTTTGTTTCTATAGAAAATTTTGTCAACATTTTATTTCTATGGACAATTTTAACAAAATTTTATTTCTATAGCAAAATTTTGTCAAAATTGTATTTCTATAGAAAATTTTGTCAAAATTTTATTTCTATAGAAAATTTTAACAAAATTTTATTTCTATAGAAAATTTTGTCATAATTTAAATCTATAAAAAATTTTGTCAAAATTTTATTTCTGTAGATAATTTTGTCAAAATTTTATTTCTATAGAAAATTTTGTATAAATTTTATTCCTATAGAAAATTTTTTCAAAAACCTTTTTTTTCTCAAAATTGTTAATCTATAAAATTTTCTTTTTATATAGAATTTTGTCAAAATTTTATTTCTATTGAAAATTTTGTCAAAATTGTATTTCTATAGAAAATTTTGTCAAAAATTTATTTCTATAGAAAAATTTTATTTCTATAGAAAATTTTGTCAAAAAGCTTTTTTCTCAAAATTGTTAATCTATAAAAATCTTTATTTCTATAGAAAATTTTGTCAAAATTTTATTTCTGTAGAAAATTTTGTCAACATTTTATTTCTATGGACAATTTTAACAAAATTTTAGTTCTATAGAAAATTTTGTCAAAATTTTATTTCTGTAGAAAATTTTGTCAACATTTTATTTCTATAGAAAATTTTGTAAAAATTTTATTCCTATAGAAAATTTTTTCAAAAAACTTTTTTTTTCTCAAAATTTTTAATCTATAGAAAATTTTGTCACAATTTTATTTCTATTGAAAATTTTGTCAAAATTTTATTTCTCTAGAAAATTTTAACAAAATTTTATTTCTATAGAAAATTTTGTCAAAATTGTATTTCTATAGAAAATTTTGTCAAAATTTTATTTCAATAGAAAATTTTAATAAAATTTTATTTCTATAGAAAATTTTGTCATAATTTAAATCTATAGAAAATTTTGTCAAAATTTTATTTCTGTAGAAAATTTTGTCAACATTTTATTTCTATGGACAATTTTAACAAAATTTTATTTCTATAGAAATTTTTTTTCAAAATTGTGTTTCTATAGAAAATTTTGTCAACATTTTATTTCTATAGAAAATTTTGACAAAAAATTTTATTCCTATAGAAAATTTCTTCAAAAAACTTTTTTCCTCGAAATTTTTAATCTATAAAATTTTTATTTCTATAGAAAATTTTGTCAAAATTTTATTTCTATAGAAAATTTTGTCAAAATTGTATTTCTATAGAAAATTTTGTCAAAATTGTATTTCGATAGAAAATTTTGTCAAAATTTTATTTCCATAGAAAATTTTAACAAAATTTTATTTCTATAGAAAATTTTGTCAAAAAACTTTTTTCTCAAAATTTTTAATCTATAAAAAATTTTATTTCTATAGAAAATTTTCTAAAAATTTTATTTCTATAGAAAATTTTGTCATAATTTAAATCTATAGAAAATTTTGTCAAAATTTTATTTCTATAGAAAATTTTGTCAACATTTTATTTCTATGGACAATTTTAAAAAAATTTTATTTCTATAGATTTTTTTTTTTTTTTCAAAATTGTATTTCTATAGCAAATTTTGTCAAAATTGTATTTCTGTAGAAAATTTTGTCAAAATTGTATTTCTATAGAAAATTTTGTCAAAATTTTATTTCTATAGAAAATTTTAAAAAAATTTTATTTCTATAGATTTTGTCAAAATTTTATTTCTATAGAAAATTTTGTCATAATTTAAATCTACAGAAAATTTTGTCAAAATTTTATTTCTATAGATAATTTTCTCAAATTTTTATTTCTATGGACAATTTTAACAAAATTTTATTCCTCTTGAAAATTTGTTTCAAAATTTTATTTCTATAGAAAATTTTGTCAAAATTTTATTTCTATATAAAATTTTGTAATAATTTTATTTCTATAGAACATTTTGTCAAAAGTTTATTTCTATAGAAAATTTTGTCAATATTTTATTTCTATAGAAAATTTTGTCAAAATTTTATTCCTATAGAATTTTTTTCAAAAAACTATTTTTCTCAAAATTTTTAATCTATAAAATTTTTATTTCTATAGAAAATTTTGTCAAAATTTTATTTCTATAGAAAATTTTGTCAAAATTGTATTTCTATAGAAAATTTTGCCAAAATTTTATTTCTATAGAAAATTTTAACAAAATTTTTTTTCTATAGAAAATTTTATCAAAATTTTATTTCTATATAAAATTTTGTGAAAATTTTATTTCTATAGATAATTTTGTCAAAATTTTATTTCTGTAGAAAATTTTGTCAACATTTTATTCCTATGGACAATTTTAACAAAATTTTATTTCTATAGAAAAATTTTTTCAAAATTTTATTTCTATAGAAAATTTTTTTCAAAATTTTTTTTCTATAGAAAATTTTGTCAAAATTGTATTTCTATAGAAAATTTTATTAAAATTTTATTTCTATAGAAAATTTTGTCAAAAAACTTTTTTTCTCAAAATTTTTAATCTATAAAAATTTTTATTTCTATAGAAAATTTTGTCAAAATGTTACTTTGTCAACATTTTATTTCTATAGAAAATTACAAAAAAATATTATTTCTCAAAATTTTTAATCTATAAAAATTTTTATTTCTATAGAAAATTTTGTCTATAGAAATTTTTGTCAACATTTTATTTCTATAGAAAATTTTCTCAAAATTTTATTTCTATAGATAATTTTGTCAAAATTTGATTTCTATAGGAAATATTTTCAATTAAAAAATTGACTGATAAAATTGATTTTTTCAATCATATTAAAACATATGGTCAGTTAAGGAAATTGTGGATAATGTTAAAGCGCTACATTAAATAATTAATGATGTAATTTTTATAAATTAATTAAAGAATTATTTCCAATTAAAAATATAATTGAATTGTTATTGGGAAATAGTTTCTATAAACATATTCATTGATTCATTAAATTTTGGCTCAAATAAAAAAGAAATCTCACTGTAATTCTTTTCGAAAGATTGATAACAAACTATAAACTCTTATAAAAGTAGAAGAAAATTATTCCATCTAAAGGTAAAATAGTTATAAATAAAACCATAAATAATAATTAACAAAATTAATTGCGTTTTTCGACCAAACACAATTAAATTAGTATACTTTTTATTTCTAATTAATTCTGTCATTAATAACATCATTTTCGTGATTGAATCAAATTCAATTAGAAATTTAATTTTAATTTCGTGATCTTCACCACTTTTCCCCTCATCGTGTTTTCAATAGGTTAGCATTTCAAATTATAATTTCGGTTTACTCTGTGAAATGTATTTATTTCTCGTTGGGCCTAAAAGTATGCTTTAAAAGTCTATGCTAAGATGTTGAAGTTTAGTAAAATTGTACCACACATGTTAATAACAGTGATGTTAAGGTAAACATATATCCAATGAATGAAATCTCATGAAATTTTGTCGATGAATTGCGTCATGCATTTGTATTCATTGTGAAAATAACATAGATAGCAGAGAAAGAGAGCGAATTTCCAAGATACATTTTTTTGTTCATATATTTAGCAAGGTAGTTGGTACATACATATATGTATGAATGTAGATACGGGTACTGTTATCAGTGTTGCTAATAAATATTGTAGTAATGGGGACGAATGACCGTTTTATTAAAGCCGTATTAATAGCCGGTTTCTCATCCTCCGATTGGTATTTAACCCTTCTACTACGTTGGGGTCATTAGACGAGCCAAGTCGTATTTTTCAACACCGCATTTCTTACTGTTCGAATATACTTAAAAGTTTTTACTACTTAGTGCAGTAATTGGTGACATATACAGAATTCATGCGGAGTACAAAGAACTTTTAATTATATTCCAACAGAAATTCGGTGATGAAAAATACGATCTTATGAGTGTTGCAAGGTTGGGGGATTTCCCCCAAATTTAGGGGATTTTCTTATGTTTAGGGGGATTTTTAGAGTAACATTTATTTGGGGGATTTTTGGGGTAAGAAATATATATTAAAGGGTGATACGGTCAAAATTTGGTCAATATAAACTTGACGTATTTCTTTCAATTTTGAATTTAAAAAACTTGAACACCCCTCATTTTGAAGGTGTGTGTGTGTAGAATGTTGCTCCTATTTTGATTTTGGAATTTACTCTTCAGTTGTCAAAATGCCGTCCAAGGAAGAAGAGCAGCGTATCAAAATTTCGCTCGCGCATCGCGAAAATCCTAGCTACTCGCACGCAAAGCTGGCAAAATCGCTAAAAGTTGCCAAATCAACCGTTACAAATGTAATTAAAGTGTTTGGGGAACGTTTGTCGACAGCCAGGAAGTCTGGATCGGGGGGAAATCGAAAACCAGGAGCCGCTGAGACGACAAAGAGAGTTGCCGGTAGTTTCAGGCGAAACCCTAACCTCTCTCTCCGAGATGCCGCAAATAAGATGGATGTATCGTCTACAACCGTGCATCGAGCCAAAACACGAGCCGGACTATCGACTTACAAGAATGTAGTGACTCCAAATCGCGATGATAAACAAAATACGACGGCCAAAGCGCGATCCCGGAGGCTGTACACGACGATGCTGACGAAGTTTGACTGCGTGGTAATGGACGACGAAACCTACGTCAGAGCCGACTACAAGCAGCTTCCGGGACAGGAGTTTTATACGGCAAAAGGAAGGGGAAAGTAGCAGATATTTTCAAGCATATAAAACTGTCAAAGTTCGCAAATAAATATCTGGTTTGGCAAGCCATCTGTACCTGTGGCTTGAAAAGCAGCATTTTCATAGCTTCCGGGACTGTCAACCAAGAAATTTACGTGAAAGAGTGTTTAAATAAACGTCTGCTGCCTTCCCTGAAGAAACACGGTTGTTCCGTACTGTTTTGGCCGGATTTGGCATCTTGCCATTACGGTAAAAAGGCCATGGAGTGGTACGCCGCCAACAACGTGCAGGTGGTTCCCAAGGACAAGAACCCTCCCAACACGCCAGAGCTCCGCCCAATTGAGAAATACTGGGCTATTGTCAAGCGGAACCTAAAGAAGACCAAAAAACTGCTAAGGACGAGCAGCAGTTCAAGGCAAACTGGATTTCTGCGGCGAAGAAGGTGGACAAGGTGGCTGTACAAAATCTGATGGCAGGTGTCAAGCGTGAGGCCCGGCAATTCGGATTTGGAAAAGCGAAAGCCTAACTGAATATTTTTCCTGAATTTTATACTTATTGAACTTGAAAAAGAAATTTAATTTGATTTTTTAAATAACCGATTTCACCGATTTACACGCGTTTTCCCTTGACCAAATTTTGACCGTATCACCCTTTAAGCGACCCCCATATTTCAATTCTGGCTCTCTGCGTACCGTGCAAAAAGTCCATATCAATTCGTAATTATTTGTAGACTTAACAATACATAACTTTTTTGTCTAATATATATTACGTATGGACTAACTCACAATTTAGAAAACGATGTTAAGAAGTTTTAAGATACCACAACCCAAGTAATTCGATTGTGGATGACAGTCTTTCGTAGAAGTTTCTACGCAATCCATGGTGGAGGGTACATAAGATTCGGCCTGGCCGAACTTACGGCCGTATATACTTGTTTTCATATGTCTTTAAACTTGAATTGTCTTTTTAACTTACCTTATAATAAATAAAATATTAAATAATTTTTCAGAATTCAGAGCGGTCTTTAAAATATAATTGCTCGGCCTATATAAACGGAATAATAAAAACGCCAAATTGTCAACATTGATTCACTAACATTTCTCTTTCGAGTACGAATCTCGACCATAGTTGAAAATAACAAAGCGTGAATAACACGTGATACAATGACAGAGCCGCTGCTGTATGTGCAGTTTATTGGCGAAACAGACATAATTTTCAGTTCATCTCTTCACTGACTTTTTGTTGTTTTTAAACGTGTTATTTTGTTTGTTACTTTTCCATCGTTTTGGGGTACACATAGCCCATTATGTGTTGATGGTGATGTGTTGTTAGTTAGTTGCTACCGAATGGATGTGATGGTTGGTGCGTGTGGTTTTTTGCTTAACGCGATATTTCAAAAGAAAATTTACAATACACAACACAATTGACTGAAATACGTTTAGGAGAGCTTAGTAAAATATTATTAATTGGAAAATTACGAATGGCTGAAAATAACACAAATGTAAAGTGATGATAATAAAATCCTATTTAAATTGAGTTACCAGAAAAAGGAATACACCCATTTGATTGTACAAAATACCATCGAAATATTTTTTTGACCAGGTGTTACAAGTGTTTTTGATAACTCACCTATATAAACCTCGCTCATCGCTTTTTTTTGACGGCGTTACGATTGTGTATGTGGATTCTATAGCATTGAATAAAACAGGTATGTACATACTACATAAATGTCCTTTCTTGCCCTTTGGACTCATACTTTGAAGATATAAACAAAACATGTTATTGTTGTTGTTGTTTAAAACTAAATGTTCGTAGAATTCTGCACTGACATCTGGAAAGTGGTTTATGTTGTTTGTAGTTTAGAATTTTTGTGTGTCAACTGGGTTGTTTCTGTAATCTTCGATGAGAGGGAGAAAGTGTAAATTACTATAGTTGTTGTTGTTGTTGGATGTTTCTACAAACACTGTTAAGAACAGTGCAGCCTCGCATTGTCTAACATCGGCAAGTAATGTTAACCTTATTCAATGTCAATAACATTGTAATCTCTCTGTCTCTCTCTATGTCGCTCTCAAGGAGAATTGGGTATTAGGGGAAAACGTATAGAATTAGAAATTAATCGCAAAATTTAATTGTTTCTTGAATTTTAGATGAAATATTATTTTATATCAATATCTTTTTGGGTAATATATTTTTTGGGTAATATTTTTAAAAATTGTCCATAATCTAGTTTAGCTGTCCATGGCTTGCCCTGGCAAAACCAGTACATTCAAGAAAAACAAGTATAAACGGCCGTAAGTTCGGCCAGGCCGAATCTTATGTACCCTCCACCATGGATTGCGTAGAAACTTCTACGAAAGACTGTTATACACAATCGAATTACTTGGGTTGTGGTATCTTAAATCGTTTTCTAAATTGTGAGTTAGTCCATACGTGGTATATATTAGACAAAAAAGTATAGGTATGTCTACAAATAATTACGAATCGATAGGGACTTTTGCACGGTACGTAGAGAGCCATAATTGAAATATGGAGGTCGCTTATATGTGGGCTATATACAATTATGAACTTCATATGGACCAATTTTTGTGTGATTGGGGATCGATAACTATAGACCGATACGGACCTAGTTAGGCATGGTTGTTAACGGCCATATACTAGCACAATGTACCAAATTTCAACTGACTCTGATGAAATTTGCTCCTCCAAGTGGCTCCAAAACCAAATCTCGGGATCGGTTTATATGGGGGCTATATATGATTATGGACTGATATGGACCACTTTTGGCCTGGTTGTTAAATATCATATACTACCACCACGTACCAAATTTCAACCAGATCGGATGAATTTTGCTTCTTCAAAAGGCACCGGAGGTTAAATCTGGGGATCGGTTTATATGGGAGCTATATATAATTATGGGCTGATAGGAACCAATTCCTGCATGGTTGTTGGATACCATATACTAACATCACGTACCAAATTTCAACCGAATGGGAAGAATTTTGCTCTTCCAAGGGGCTCTGGAGGTCAAATCTGGGGATCGGTTTATATGGGGCCTATATATAATTATGGACCGATACCTACCAATTTTTGCATGGGAGTTTGAGGCCATATATTAACACCACGTACCAAATTTCAACTGAATCAGATGAATTTTCTTCTCTTAGAGGCTCCGCAAGCCAAATCGGGGGAACGGTTTATATGGGGGCTATATATAGTTATTGACCGATGTGGACCAATTTTTGCATAGTTGTTTGAGACCATATACTTACACCATGTACCAAATTTCAGCCGGATCGGATGAAATTTTCTTTTCTTAGAGGCTCCGCAAGCCAAATCGGGGGAACGGTTTATATGGGGGCTATATATAATTATTGACCGATGTGGACCAATTTTTGCATGGTTGTTAGAGACCATATACTAACACCATGTACCAAATTTCAGCCAGATCGGATGAAATTAGCTTCTCTTAGAGCAATCGCAATCCAAATTTGGGGTCCGTTTATATGGGGGCTATACGTAAAAGTGGACCGATATGGCCCATTTGCAATACCATCCGACTAGAGGTGTGCACGTGACACGAAATTGTCGTGACTCACGAACATTTTCGTGATTCGTGCGTGAGTCGTGAGTCACGCTCATGACAACAGCGTGAGTGTGCGTGAGCGTGATTAACAAACCAAAATGTCGTGCGTGAGCGTGAGTCACGAAAATAATATCTTCGTGAGTGTGCGTGAGTAAAGAATTACACTCACGAAAATATTCCTGCTCTCCAACATAAAACGCTTAAGAGTTAAATTCAATTAAAATTTTAGTGACACCTGGGATGTTAAGAGTTTAATAGCAATCTCGATTTTAATAATGCTCATGTTTTTAGACACTTCGGTAAGGTAAATTAATCATAAAATTATTCGTGAGTCACGATATTTTTCGTGAGTCACGATATTTTTCGTGAGTCACGGTATTTTTCATGAGTCACGACGTTTTCGTGCGTGAGTGTGCGTGAGTGTGCGTGAGTACAAATTTTCTTTTCGTGAGTGTGCGTGAGCGTGAGTCCTACAAAAAAATATCGTGCGTGAGTGTGCGTGAGTATGATTTTTCAGTCGTGAGTGTGCGTGAGCGTGAGTAAACTATTACTCACGTGCACACCTCTACATCCGACCTACATCAATAACAACTACTTGTGCCAAGTTTCAAGTCGATAGCTTGTTTCGTACGGAAGTTAGCGTGATTTCAACAGACGGACGGACGGACATGCTCAGATCGACTCAGAATTTCACCTCGACCCAGAATATATATACTTTATGGGGTCTTAGAGCAATATTTCGATGTGTTACGAATGACGGATGACAAAGTTAATATACCCCCACCCTATGGTGGAGGGTATAAAAACGGTGCATTTTTATTTTTATACCCTAAACCACATAGTGGTCAGGGTATAATAAGTTTGATCTGCCAAAAAATGTGCCTACCAGAAATATTGATTTTAGACCCCATTAAAATATATACCGACCGATTCAGAATCACCTCCTGAGTCGATCTAGCGCTAGGTGTCCGTCCGTCTGTCCATGTATTTGTTGTTCACAGGATTCCGGTCGCAATTATTAACCGATTTTGATGAAATTTTGTACAGGGATCAAATCGGATCAAATTTAGATATAGCTCCCATATATATGTATCGCCCGATTTTGACAAATGGGGTTACGTTGCGCTTTTTTACAAAGGGATCGTCACCAAATTTGGCAAAAAATAATCTTTTTCATCGCCCTTCAAGTCTGCAAAATTTCAACGAAATCGGTTCAGATTTAGCTATAGCTCCCATATATATGTAACGCCCGATTTTTCTAAATTTGGCCATAAAACCCTTATTTATCAACGGATCTTACTCAAAGTTGGCCAAATGTAATCTTCTATAGCACTAACTGTATGTGCAAAATTTCATCGGAATCGGTTCAGATGTAGATATAGCTCCCATATATGTATCGCCCGATATTAGACCTCATTTCTTAATTGATCTTACTCAAATTTTGCACAAGGTAACCTTTTGTGGTATTAATCAAACCCGCAGAATATTAAGCAAATTGGTTCAGATTTACATGAAGCTTCCATATATATGCATCGCTCGATTTTCCCAAATTTGGCCATAATTCTCTTATTTATTAACCAATGTTATTTAAATTTAAAATTTTGATGTACTAGCCGATTATACGTACTTGTAGCTTTTACATAAGAATATTGCTCGATTTTTACAAATATGGATTTATTACCCACACTAATTGAGCCAATTTCTGTTTTTTTAATAATGGGCTCAATATTAGTGGCATACTAACCCCGTAGGTGCAATATCAACTACAGCCAGTGTTGCTAGAAGTAGGGGAAATTCCCTCTATGTAGTTTTTTTTCTAATATTTAGCGTTTTATAGGGACGTAGGGCCACAATGTAGGCACATTTTCACTCAACACAATTTGTAATAATTTTTACATTTTGGTGGCTCTAGACGAGGAAATTAGAAGCCGGCAAGGCTTGATCTTTAACAATGTGTGGTAACAACAGTTACCACTAGTGCCAAAAAAAAAACAACAAAAATTCAAGATTACCACAAATCTACCAAACAAATATTTCTATAGAAATTTTTGTCAAAACTTTATTCCTGTAGGAAATTTTGTCAACATTTGATTTCTATAGAAAATTTTGTCAAAATTGTATTTCTATAGACATTTTTTTTTTTTCAAAATATTATTTCTATAAAAAATGTTCTCAAAACTTTATTTCTATGGAATTTTCTCTCAAAGTTTTATTTATATAGAATTTATTATCAAAATTTTATTTCTATAAAAAAGTTTCTATGTAAATAAAATTTTGACAAAATAAAATGTTGACAACATTTTCTGTAGAAGTAAAATTTGGACAAAATTTCTATAGCAATAAAATTTTGACAAAATTTTCTATAGAAATAACATTTCGACAAAATTTTCTATACAAATAAAATTTTTACAAAATTTTCAATAGAATTAAAATTTTGACAACATTCTCTATAGAATTAGAATTTTGACAACATTTTCTATAGAAAAACAAGTAAGGAAAGTCTAAAGTCGGGCGGGGCCGACTATATTATACCCTGCACCACTTTGTAGATCTAAATTTTCGATACCATATTAGAGGTGTGCACGTGAGTAATATTGTGCTCACGCTCACTCACACTCACGTCGCAGAAATCTTATTCACGCACACTCACGCACGATACTTTTTGGTAGGACTCACGGTCGCGCACGCTCACGAAAAGAAAATTTATACTCACGCACGAAATCTTTTAAATGTCATGACTCACGAAAAATATCGTGACTCACGAAAAATGTCGTGACTCACGAATAATTTTATGAGTGATTTACCTATAGAACCTGACTGAAAACATGAGTATGGTTAAAATCGAGTGCGTTATAAAACTCTTACCACCTAGGATGTCACTAAAATTATAAATGAATTCAACTCGTAAGCATTTTATGTTCGTAAGCGGGATTATTTTCGTGAGCGTGTTTTTCCGAAATTCGTTACTCACGAAGATATTATTTTCGTGACTCACGATCACGCACGACATTTGGTTGGTTAATCACGCTCACGCACACTCACGCCGTTGCCGTCAGCGTGACTCACGACTCACGCGTGAGTCACGAAAATGTTCGTGAGTCACGATAATTTCGTGTCACGTGCACACCTCTATACCATATCACATCCGTCAAATGTGTTGGGTGCTATATATAAAGGTTTGTCCCAAATACATACATTTAAATATCACTCGATTTGGACAGAATTTGATAGACTTTTACAAAATCTCAGACTCAAAATTTAAGTTGGCTAAAGGGTGATACGGTCAAAATTTCAAGGGAAAACGCGTGTAAATCGGTGAAATCGTTTATTTAAAAAATCAAATTAAATTTCTTTTTCAAGTTCAATTAGTATAAAATTCAGAAAAAATATTCAGTTTTTCGCTTTTCCAAATCCGAATTGCCGGGCCTCACGCTTGACACCTGCCATCAGATTTTGTACAGCCACCTTCTTCGCCGCAGAAAGCCCGTTTGCCTTGAACTGCTGCTCGTCCTTAGCAGTTTTTTTGGTCTTCCTTAGGTTCCGCTTGACAATAGCCCAGTATTTCTCAATTGGGCGGAGCTCTGGCGTGTTGGGATGGTTCTTGTCCTTGGGAACCACCTGCACGTTGTTGGCGGCGTACCACTCCATGGCCTTTTTACCGTAATGGCAAGATGCCAAATCCGGGCAAAACAGTACGGAACAACCGTGTTTCTTCAGGAAAGGCAGCGGACGTTTATTCAAACACTCTTTCACGTAAATTTCTTGGTTGACAGTCCTGGAAGCTATGAAAATGCTGCTTTTAAAGCCACAGGTACAGATGGCTTGCCAAACCAGATATTTCTTTGCGAACTTTGACAGTTTTATGTGCTTGAAAATATCTGCTACCTTTCCCCTTCCTTTAGCCGTATAAAACTCCTGTCCCGGAAGCTGCTTGTAGTCGGCTTTGACGTAGGTTTCGTCGTCCATTACCACGCAGTCAAACATCGTCAGCATCGTCGTGTACAGCCTCCGGGATCGCGCTTTGGCCGTCGTATTTTGTTTAACATCACGATTTGGACTCACTTGTAAGTCGATAGTCCGGCTCGTTATTTGGCTCGGTGCACGGTTGTAGACGATACACCCAGCTTATTTGCGGCATCTCGGAGAGAGAGGTTAGGGTTTCGCTTGAAACTACCGGGAACTTTCTTTGTCGTCTCAGCGGCTTCCGGTTTTCGATTTCCCCCCGATCCAGACTTCCTGGCTGTCGACAAACGTTCCCCAAACACTTTAATTACATTTGTAACGGTTGATTTGGCAACTTTTAGCGATTTGGCCAGCTTTGCGTGCGAGTAGCTCGGATTTTCGCGATGCGCGAGCAAAATTTTGATACGCTGCTCTTCTTGCTTGGACGGCATTTTGACAACTGAAGAGTGAATGCCAAAATCAAAATAGGAGCAACATTCTACACACACACACCTTCAAAATGAGGGGTGTTCAGGTTTTTTAAATGCAAAATTGAAAGAAATACGTCATGTTTATATTGACCAAATTTTTACCGTATCACCCTTTAATGCACTAGGGTGGAACACAATTTTAGTAAAAAATGTTCCACAGTGTGGCGCAGGCTATAAATAAAATATGGGAAACATTTAAATCTGAAGCAATTTTAAGGAAACCTCGCAAAAGTTTATTTATGATTTATCGCTCGATATATATGTGTTAGAAGTTTAGGAAAATTAGAGTCATTTTTAGAACTTTTCGACTAAGCAGTGGCGATTTTACAAGGAAAATGTTGGTATTTTGGCCATTTTTGTCGAAATCAGAAAAACATATATATGGGAGCTATATCTAAATCTGAACCGATTTCAATCAAATTTCGCACACATGACTATACTACTAATTGTACTCCTAGTGCAAAATTTCAACCAAATTGGGCCAAAACTCTGGCTTCTGGGGCCATATAAGTCCATATCGGGCGAAAAATATATATGGAAGCTATATCTAAATCTGAACCGATTTCAACCAATTTGGTACGCATAGCTACAATGCTAATTCTACTTCCTGTGCAAAATTTCAACTAAATCGGAGCAAAAAATTGGCCTCTGTGGTCATATGAGTGTAAATCGGCCGAAAGCTATATATGGGAGCTATATCTAAATCTGAACCGATTTCAATAAAATTTGGCACACTTGACTATAGTACTAATTGTTCTACTTGTGCAAAATTTTAAGCAAATTAGGGTAAAACTCTGGCTTCTGGGGCCATATAAGTCCATATCGGGCGAAATATATATATAAAGGGTGATTTGTTAAGAGCTTGATAACTTTTTTAAAAAAAAAAACGCATAAAATTTGCAAAATCTCATCGGTTCTTTATTTGAAACGTTAGATTGGTCCATGACATTTACTTTTTGAAGATAATTTCATTTAAATGTTGACCGCGGCTGCGTCTTAGGTGGTCCATTCGGAAAGTCCAATTTTGGGCAACTTTTTCGAGCATTTCGGCCGGAATAGCCCGAATTTCTTCGGAAATGTTGTCTTCCAAAGCTGGAATAGTTGCTGGCTTATTTCTGTAGACTTTAGACTTGACGTAGCCCCACAAAAATAGTCTAAAGGCGTCAAATCGCATGATCTTGGTGGCCAACTTACCGGTCCATTTCTTGAGATGAATTGTTCTCCGAAGTTTTCCCTCAAAATGGCCATAGAATCGCGAGCTGTGTGGCATGTAGCGCCATCTTGTTGAAACCACATGTCAACCAAGTTCAGTTCTTCCATTTTTGGCAACAAAAAGTTTGTTAGCATCGAACGATAGCGATCGCCATTCACCGTAACGTTGCGTCCAACAGCATCTTTGAAAAAATACGGTCCAATGATTCCACCAGCGTACAAACCACACCAAACAGTGCATTTTTCGGGATGCATGGGCAGTTCTTGAACGGCTTCTGGTTGCTCTTCACTCCAAATGCGGCAATTTTGCTTATTTACGTAGCCATTCAACCAGAAATGAGCCTCATCGCTGAACAAAATTTGTCGATAAAAAAGCGGATTTTCTGCCAACTTTTCTAGGGCCCATTCACTGAAAATTCGACGTTGTGGCTCGTTAGTAAGTCTATTCATGATGAAATGTCAAAGCATACTGAGCATCTTTCTCTTTGACACCATGTCTGAAATCCCACGTGATCTGTCAAATACTAATGCATGAAAATCCTAACCTCAAAAGAATCACCCTTTATAAAGGGTGATTCTTTTGAGGTTAGGATTTTCATGCATTAGTATTTGACAGATCACGTGGGATTTCAGACATGGTGTCAAAGAGAAAGATGCTCAGTATGCTTTGACATTTCATCATGAATAGCCGAACGATCTGCCACAACGTCGAATTTTCAGTGAATGGGCCCTAGAAAAGTTGACAGAAAATCCGCTTTTTTATCGACAAATTTTGTTCAGCGATGAGGCTCATTTCTGGTTGAATGGCTACGTAAATAAGCAAAATTGCCGCATTTGGAGTGAAGAGCAACCAGAAGCCGTTCAAGAACTGCCCATGCATCCCGAAAAATGCACTGTTTGGTGTGGTTTGTACGCTGGTGGAATCATTGGACCGTATTTTTTCAAAGATGCTGTTGGACGCAACGTTACGGTGAATGGCGATCGCTATCGTTCGATGCTAACAAACTTTTTGTTGCCAAAAATGGAAGAACTGAACTTGGTTGACATGTGGTTTCAACAAGATGGCGCTACATGCCACACAGCTCGCGATTCTATGGCCATTTTGAGGGAAAACTTCGGAGAACAATTCATCTCAAGAAATGGACCGGTAAGTTGGCCACCAAGATCATGCGATTTGACGCCTTTAGACTATTTTTTGTGGGGCTACGTCAAGTCTAAAGTCTACAGAAATAAGCCAGCAACTATTCCAGCTTTGGAAGACAACATTTCCGAAGAAATTCGGGCTATTCCGGCCGAAATGCTCGAAAAAGTTGCCCAAAATTGGACTTTCCGAATGGACCACCTAAGACGCAGCCGCGGTCAACATTTAAATGAAATTATCTTCAAAAAGTAAATGTCATGGACCAATCTAACGTTTCAAATAAAGAACCGATGAGATTTTGCAAATTTTATGCGTTTTTTTTTTTTTTTAAGTTATCAAGCTCTTAACAAATCACCCTTTATATATATATATATATATATATATATATATATATATATATATATATATATATATATATATATATATATATATATATATATATATATATATATATATATATATATATATATATATATATATATATATATATATATATATATATATATATATATATATATATATATATATATATATATATATATATGGGAGCTATATCTAAATCTGAACCGATTTCTTCCAAAATCAATAGGGATCTATTCTGAGCCAAAACACATACTTGTGCCAAATTTGAAGTCGATTGGACTAAAACTGCGACCTAGACTTTGATTACAAAAATGTGCTCACGGACAGACGGATATGGCTATATCGACTCAGGATCCCACCCTAAGCATTTTTGCCAAAGACCCCATGTGTCTATCTCGTCTCCTTCTGGGTGTTGCAAACATATGCACTAACTTATAATATCCTGTTCCACAGTGTGGCGCAGGGTATAAAAAACAAGTAAGTAAAGTCTAAAGTCGTGTTACCATCTCAACTAGAGGTGTGCGCGGGACTGAAATTTCACTCACACTCACGCACATTCACGAAGCAAAATGTTTATTCACGCACGCTCACGCACGATACATGTTGTAGCCAATCCCACTCACGCACATTCACGAAATGAAAACCAGTACTCACGCACGCTCACACACGAACTACTTTTAAGGACTCACGTTCACGACAAATTCACGAGCCTCACGACATTTTCCAAACGGAAATCAGCAAAGGTAACATACTTCAAAAATAGAATATAGTTCGAGAGCTAAATTAATTTCATTTAACATACGAGTATGAATTAAATCTTGATTTTTTCGTGAGCGTGACTACGCAGAAATTTTATTCACGCACATTCATTTTTATTTCTCACGCACGCTCACGCACGACATATTTATTTTAGTCCCATTCACGCACATTCACGAGACTTGCTTTGGATTTTGTTCACGACTCACGTGATTCACGTGTGAATCACGCGTGTCACGAGAATTTCGTGTCACGCGCACACCTCTAATCTCAACTAGAGGTGTGCGCGTGACACGAAATTGTCGTGACACGCGTGAATCGTGAACGAAAACTGAAGAAACTCTCGTGAATGGGACTGAAACAATTGTGTCGTACGTGAGAAATAAAATTGGTTCGTGAATGTGCGTGAATAAAATTTCTGCAAAATCACGCTCACGTTGAAAAATTTAATTCTCACTGCACCCAGAGAAGGAATATGATCACCTCAAACATGTTTTAAGAGCAAAATGTTATTTTTGGGTGGTGACCATGTTAACATAAAAATGGTCCTATGCAATATTGCCAAAAACGATATTAAAACCCCCCAAATTTACATAGGAATGCTTTTCTTAAAAAAAAAATCTTATAATTTTGTATTAAAAAAATCAGAGGCCTAGGCCAAAATGAGTCTATCTAATATCTTCTATGTGTTCTCAAATCAGAAGACATTTCGTCATCTATCATTTGGATTCAACCTAATATAAATCTTTTATTTTTACCTTGGATCTTGACAATTGCCGAAGGAATTAGCGTATTTTAAGAGGAAAAATAAAAAAATAGAATCTCACTAAAAGACAATCACTACACTGAAAAAAATATTGTCGTGAGGTCAAAGATTTCATGTCTTTAAAATACGAATACAAATTTTGCTTAGCATAGAAGACGCATTTCTCTAAAATAAAGTTATTTTCCTTGTCCAAAAGTCGATAAACTTTTCAATGAAGTCGTATTGTCCTTATAATTAAGTGATTTGAGTTAAAAATGGGTATCTTAACATGAAAGAAAAAAATTATAGGCTAAGGTCAACTTGACTTTAATAATTCAGAAAAATTCTTTAAATTTAATGAAATTGTCTTTAAATTTGTTGTCTTTTTGCATATTGACTACAAAGCAAAAAATCGTTCAAATATAGGACATGTTTTTCAAAACTTTATTTTAAAGAAGTTTTTTATTTCAAACATAGCATAATTTCTACTGGAAGTCGAGTCCTAATTTGGAAAATAAAGTTGCCGTTAACTCGTTTTTGAAGGACTTTGATAGCATATGAAGAAAAAAAGCTGAGAAAGCGAAAAATTAAAATTTGCTTCCTAGAAGCAAGTACACAAAACCTAAATTTAAAAGAGGATTGTGTCTTAAAAGTATCCTTACTTGTATTCTCCGCTTCTTTGGCTCGGAATCAATACCAACTTTTTTAAAGTAAAGACAAAATCTTTGGAACCGAGTATGCTTTTTTTTCAGTGTAGTGGTGTGTCGTCATTTTACAATGAAATAGGCAATTAAGATAAAATGTCGAAAATTCAAGACGTTTATTCACCTTTGTACAAAGTTCAAATGAATTGAATGAAAACAAGTTTGTTCTTATTGACCACTACATAAAAGTCTAAATTGTATAAATATGTAACCGGATATTGGTAATTTCCGGTTCAATTATATTGAAATTAAATGAAAAATGATAGAAATTATACAAGTTTTTTTTTTAAGTCAGATTTTTTTTCAAATTCAATAGCGCCAAAAACACCATGTACAAAATTTCATCAAAATTGGTTGATAAATGTCACCGGAATCCTTCGAACACTATATACATGGACGGACACCAAAGGCTAGATCGACTCAGTAGGTGATTCTGAGTCGATCGGTATATAACATATTTTATGGAATCTAAAATCAATATTTTTGGTAGGCACATTTTTTTGGTAAATCAAAATTATTATACCCTGACCTGAACATTAAACCAAATCTTCAAAATAAGTCTTAGCCCATATTTGAAGTCTTTTTATCTTCAATCTAAAGATTAAATATTTCAGTTAATTTAAAGACGATATTTTTAACTCAAAAATGTTTTTCTTTACTTCAAGAAAAATGTGCCTTAGTTCAAAGATATACGATTTTAACGGAGGGACACAAATATCCAAAATTTGTGTCTTAAATTTAATATATATTTTTTTGAAGCAAAGATAATTTTTTAAACTTTCTTTTAATTTCATTATTTTAAAGAAATTTGTCTTTAATATTATGTAAATTGCGTATCCTTAAATTTAGGTTGCGTAATCTTTGATACCAAGTAAACATTTTTTCAAAGAACATTAAATGACACTTCATACAACAAAGGACTTGAATGCAAATCATTCATGACATATGCCTTATTAATTAAACTTAAAAATAATTATTTTGAGTAAAACAATGAATTAGAAAATTCCTAGGAAGTGTGACAATATCAAATAAAAATAGCTTCAATGTAATTTTTTAGAAAATGTGCATGTTACTAAAACCTTTAAATCTTTGTTATTTCAATTTTATTGAAATAAATAATAAATCAATTTTCTACTTTATACTTCCATATTTAAGAGTGTATCATATTATTCTATTTTTTTTTTTTGTGGAATCAGTCTAAATTGCCTGCTCGAAAAAAAAACATTTGTTTAGTTGTTAAATACTTCTGCAATTTTTCATGTTAAGTTAAATTTCCAGACTTTCTTTGTTATGGCAATTTATTAATGTGTTTCTGAAATTGTTTTTATCAGCAATCTTTGAGGCTTGAATGTAAGCAGAAAGTACTTGGGAAACTAGTAATTACCACTTTGGAGCAATTGTAGTTGGTTGTGTTTGCTATACAATATGGAGATAACAAACAACAATTTACAGTGGACAGCAAAAATTTGCGAAGAATAATTGAAATTGAATCAATCTATAGAAATTTTAGTTAATATTTTATTTCTATAGGAACTTTTGTCAAATTTTTATTTCTATAGAAAATTTTCACAAAATTTAATTTCTATAGAAAATTATGTCAAATTTCTTTTTTATAGAAAACTTCTTTTCTATAGAAAATTTTTTCAAAATTTTATTTCTATAGAAAATTATATCAAATTTATTTTCTATAGAAAATTTTGTCAAAATTTTATTTTTATAGAAAATTTTGTCAAATTTCTTTTCTATACAAAATTTTCTCAAAATTTTATTTCTATAGAAAATTTTCAAAAAATTTCATTTCTATAGAAAATTTTCACAAAATTTCATTTCTATAGAAAATTTTGTCAAAATCTTTCTATAGAAAATTTTCACAAAATTTTATTTCTATAGAAAAATTTATCAAAATGTCAATTTTGTCAAAATTTTATTTTTATAGACAATTCTGTCAATATTTTATTTCTATAGAAAATTTTGTAAATTTTTTTTTTGTTTTTATAGGAAATTATGTAAAAATGTTGTTTCCATAGACAATTTTGTCAAAATTTTATTTCTATAGAAAATTTTGTCAAAATTTTATTTCTATAGAAAGTTTTCACAAAATTTTATTTCTATCGAAAATTTTGTCAAAATTTTATTTCTATAGAAAATTTTGTTAATATTTTATTTCTATAAAAAATGTTGTCAAAATTTTATTTCTATAGAAAATTTTGTTAATATTTTATTTCTATAGGAAATTTTGTCAAAATTTTATTTCTATAGAAAATTTTGTCAACATTTTATTTCTATAGAAAATTTTGTCAAAATTTAATTTCTATAGAAAATTTTCACAAAATTTAATTTGTATAGAAAATATTCACAAAATTTTATTTCTATAGAAAATTATGTCAAAATTTTATTTCTATAGAAAATTTTCATTTTATTTCTATAGAAAATTATATCAAACTTCTTTTTTATAGAAAATTTTGTCAAAATTTTATTTATGATTAAAGAACAAAAACCAAAAATAACAAAACAAAACGAACATTTTATTTCTATAGAAAATTTTCACAAAATTTTACTTCTATAGAAAATTTTCACAAAATTTTATTTCTGTAGAAAAATTTATCAAAATGTCATTTCAATTTTGTCAAAATTTTATTTTTATAGACAATTCTGTCAAAATTTTTTTCTATAGAAAATATTGTCAAATTTTTTTTATAGGAAATTATGTAAAAATGTTATTTCTATAGAAAATGTTGCCAAAATTTTATTTCTATAGAAAATTTTGTCAAAATTTATTTCTTTAGAAAATTTTGTCAAAATTTTATTTCTATAGAAAATTTTGTCAAAATTTTATTTCTATAGAAAATTTTGTCAAAATTTTATCTCTATAGAAAATTTTGTCAAAATTTTATTTCTATAGAAAATTTTGTGAAAATTTAATTTCTATAAAAAATTATGTCAAAAGTTTTTTTTTATACAAAATTACGTCAAAATTTTATTTCTATAGAAAATTTTGTCAAATTTCTTTTCTTTAGAAAATTTTGTCAAAATTTTATTTCTATAGAAAATTTTCACAAAATTTTATTTCTATAGCAAATTTTGTCAAAATTTTATTTCTATAGAAAATTTATTTCAAAATTTTATTTCTATAGAAAATTTTGTGAAAATTTAATTTCTATAAAAAATTATGTCAAAAGTTTTTTTCTATACAAAATTACGTCAAAATTTTATTTCTATAGAAAATTTTGTCAAATTTCTTTTCTATAGAAAATTTTGTCAAAATTTTATTTCTATAGAAAATTTTCACAAAATTTTATTTCCATAGAAAATTTTCACAAAATTTTATTTCTATAGAAAATGTTATCAAAATGTCTTTCAATTTGGCAAAATTTTATTTTTATAGACAATTGTGTCAAAATTTTATTTTTATAGCAAATTTTCTCAAAATTTTATTTCTATAGCCGAATTTTCCCAAAAATTTATTTCTATAGCCAAATTTTCTCAAAACTTTTTTCTATAGAAAATTTTCACAAAATTTAATTTCTATAGAAAATTTTCACAAAATTTTATTTCTATAGAAAATTATGTCAAAATTTTATTTCTATAGAAAATTTTCACAAAATTTTATTTCTATAGCAAATTTTGTCAAAATTTTATTTCTATAGAAAATTTTGTGAAAATTTAATTTCTATAAAAAATTATGTCAAAAGTTTTTTTCTATACAAAATTATGTCAAAATTTTATTTCTATAGAAAATTTTGTCAAATTTCTTTTCTATAGAAAATTTTTTCAAAATTTTATTTCTATAGAAAATTTTCACAAAATTTCATTTCCATAGAAAATTTTCACAAAATTTTATTTCTATAGAAAATGTTATCAAAATGTCTTTCAATTTGGCAAAATTTTATTTTTATAGACAATTGTGTCAAAATTTTATTTATATAGCAAACTTTCTCAAAATTTTATTTCTATAGCCGAATTTTCCCAAAAATTTATTTCTATAGCCAAATTTTCTCAAAACTTTTTTCTATAGAAAATTTTTTCAAAATTTTATGTCTATAGAATATTTTGGGAAAGTTTTATTTCTATGGAAAATTTTGTTAAAATTTTTATTTCTATAGAAAATTTTGTTAAAATTTTTATTTCTATAGGAAAATTTGTCAACATTTTTATTTGTATTGAAAATTTTGTCAAAATTTTATTTCTATAGAAAATTATGTCAAAATTTGATTTTTATAGAAAATTTTGTCAAAATTTAATGTCTATAGAAAATTTTGTCAAAAGTTTGTTTCAATAGAAAATTATGTCAAAATTTTATTTCTATAGAAAATTTTGTCAAAATTTTATTTCTATGGAAAATTTTGCCCAGATTTTATTTCTATAGAAAATTTTGTCAAGATTTTATTTCTATAGAAAATTTTGTCAAGATTTTATTTCTATAGAAATATTTTTCAAAATGTTATTTCTATAGAAAATTTTGTCAAAATTTCATTTCTATAGAATGATGATGGGTACATTATATTTTGTCTGGTCGAACTTACGGCTGCATATACTTGTCTTCAGTTTATATATGTTTTCTATTTTGATTTACAAATTTGCCCTAAATATTTTTTTTCGCACAAACGGTTTTAAATATATTTTTTTTTGAATATTGAAATAGACTGCCAAAACTAAAAAAAATGGGATGGCAGGAAAAGACTCAATGTTTTGGGTCAACAAACAAACACACAATTCCGATAAAATTACAAGAAGAAAAACATGTACGGTGCCTTGAACTTATATATCGTTGTTTTGATATTTTGATATAATTTCTTAATTAATTTTATTATCTACATATATTTCGGGTTGGAAATTCACTTGGTCATTTACCTCGTCTCTCTTTATTGCCGACAAATCAAAAGGAAACAACACCAAACAAATGCTCAATCTTTACGGGATTTCATGTTATAAATGATTGTTTTTTGTTTTGTTTTATAATTTATTGCTATTGAATATACCCATCGATCGTCGTCTATAGATAACATCAATGCAAAAGAATACGTTTGTTACCATTAGCCTAGAATTCAAAGTGTAAATTAAAATATATTACGGATATATAATATCCGTTGAATTAAATTAAATTTAATGGGGGCTATATAATTATTATGTTAGAGGGCATATACTTATCGGGGATCGGTTTATATTGAGAACTCTCCTTAAAAAATCTGAAAGACCATCCAGATTTTTTCTCAAAATTTTATTTTCCTCAATTTCCATTTATTTATGATTACAATTCATATATTACTCTTCTTCTTCCACATACTAGTTTAGGATATAATCATATCATAAATGCCACTCAATCCTAATCAAATATATTAGAGTGACGTGTGTCAGAACGAGATTTGAAATCATATCAATTCAAATCCCTAATAAACGACTTGTGATTATTATTAAAAAAAACACAAAACAATAACAAACCAAAAAATTAATGAAATACAACAATTATGTGATTTTGATTAAGCAGCTGGTATTTTATATCGGCTACTATCAGCGGCAGATATATAGAGAATTTTGTTATTGCACGCGATTATGTAAATTCTCAAACTTGTCTCGCCGTATTGCAATCAGTCCTCGGTTGTCGATGTCTTAACATTTTCAATACACGCAAAAAAAATAGAAAATTGTATACAAAGCGCGGTTGCCACAGTGGGTATAATTCTACCAATAATAGATTTTCTACTATCTATAGAAATAAAATGTTGACATAATTTTCTATAGAAATAAACTATTGATACAATTTTCTATAGAAATGAAATTTTGACAAAATTTCCTATTGAAATACAATTTTGACAAAATTTTCTATAGAAATAACATTTTGACAAAATTTTCTATAGAAATAAAATTTTGACAAAATTTTCTATAGAAATAAAATTTTGACAAAATTTTCTATAGAAATAAAATTTTGACAAAATTTTCTATAGAAATAAAATTTTGACAAAATTTTCTATAAAAATAAAATTTTGACAAAATTTTTATAAAAATAAACATTTTACAAAATTTTCTATAGAAATAAAACTTTGACAAAATTTTCTATGGAAATAAAATTTTGACAAAATTTTCTATAGAAATAAAATTTCGACAAAATTTTCTATAGAAATAAAATTTTGACAAAATTTTCTATAGAAATAAAATTTTGACAACATTTTCTATAGAAATAAAATTTTGACAAAATTTTCTATAGAAATTAAGGTTTTGACAAAATTTTCTATAGAAATAAAATTTTGACAAAATTTTCTATAGAAATAAAATTTTGACAAATTTTCTATAGAAATAAAAGTTTGACAACATTTTCTATAGAAATAAAATTTAGAAAAATCTTTTATAGAAATAAAATTTTGACAAAATTTTCTAAAGAAAAAAAATTTTGACAAAATTTTCTTTAGAAATAAAATTTGGCAAAATTTTCTATAGAAATAAAATTTTGACAAAATTTTCTATAGAAATAAAATTTTGACAAAATTTTCTATAGAAATAACATTTTGACAAAATTTTCTATAGAAATAAAATTTTGACAAAATTTTCTATAGAAATAAAATTTTGACAAAATTTTCTATAGAAATAAAATTTTGACAAAATTTTCTATAGAAATAAAATTTTGACAAAATTTTCTATAGAAATAAAATTTTGACAAAATTTTCTATAGAAATAAAATTTTGACAAAATTTTCTAAAGAAATAAAATTTTTACAAAATTTTCTATAGAAATAAAATTTTGACAAAATTTTCTATAGAAATAAAATTTTGACAAAATTTTCTATAGAAATAAAATTTTGACAAAATTTTCATAAAAATAAAGTATTGAGAACATTTTTTGTAGAAATACAATATTGACAAAATTTTCTATAAAAATAAAATTTTGTCTAAATTTTCTATAGAAATAAAATTTTGACAAAATTTTCTATTGAAATAAAATTTTGACGAAATTTTCTATAGAAATAAAATTTTGACAAAATTTTCTATAGAAATAAAATTTTGACAAAATTTCCTAAACAAATAAAATTTTGATAACATTTTTTATAGAAATAAAATTTTGACAAAATTTTCTATAGAAATAAAATTTTGACAAAATTTTTTTATAGAAATAAAATTTTGACAAAATTTTCTATGGAAATAAAATGTTGAAAAAAATTTTCTATAGAAATAAAATTTTGACAAAATTTTCTATTGAAATAAAATATTGAGAACATTTTTTTAGAAATACAATTTTGACAAAATTTTCTATAAAAATAAAATTTTGTCCAAATTTTCTATAGAAATAAAATTTTGACAAAATTTTCTATAGAAATAAAATTTTGACAAAATTTTTTTATAGAAATAAAATTTTGACAAAATTTTCTATGGAAATAAAATGTTGAAAAAATTTTCTATAGAAATAAAATATTGAGAACATTTTTTATAGAAATACAATTTTGACAAAATTTTCTATAAAAATATAATTTTGTCTAAATTTTCTATAGAAATAAAATGTTGACAAAATTTTCTATAGAAATAAAATTTTGACAAAATTTTCTATAGAAATAAAATTTTGACAAAATTTCCTAAAGAAATAAAATTTTGATAACATTTTTTATTGAAATAAAATTTTGAAAACAATTTCGATAGAAATAAAATTTTGACAAAATTTTTTATAGAAATAAAATTTCGACAAAATTTTTTATAGAAATAAAATTTTGATAACATTTTTTATAGAAATAAAATTTTGAAAAAAATTTTGATAGAATAGAATTTTGCAACATAAAATTTTTTTATTTGGTAGTTTTTGGGTAACATTTTCTTGACATTTCGGTAAATTATTTTTGGCTCGAGTAGCAACCGTGCCCCCATTACCATCCGACGGTAGCCAGTATAAAAACTGTTCCTTTATTTTTAAAAACAAAATTATCCTTAGTATTGTGTAAATTGTATGTCCTAAAAGTTAGGTTAAATTAGCTTGCATATCAGGTCGATATTTTTGCAGTGTAGGATTTGACACACGCCAAACTTTTTTTCCTATTAATTTAGCAAGTTTGATTGCTACGTTTCGGTTCCTTTGCTACACATAAAGCTTCTTAATAATAAGTGAAAACAAGTGAAAGTAATTAAGAATGTTTTGTTTAATACCTAATATAAATTGTTTATTAATAAATTGCATACCATAATAAGCATATGTTTTTGATTCAGTCCATGGACATGTATCCATCCATTCCCCTAACCTCCAATCAGCCGTATTCTCATTATCTTAGCTCAATCGATGGCAAATAAACTTTGGACCCACATCAGTCCACACTCGAATAACGTAAATGTAAAATGGGATTTTTTTGTTCGAAACCAGCCCATAATGTTCTCATATTTTTGTGTGGTATTAATAAAAAAACTGCTGTTAATGAAAATTTGCAACAACTATTTGCAAATAAAAGACCTAATGAATTTTAATACGCAACAGTGGAGATATAACAACAATAAACAAATTTATATCTATTATGTATTAGATAAATAAGAAAGAAAAAAACATTCACTAGCCGGTACTAACAAGACGCAAGCAAAAGCAAAACAGAAAAAAAAAACAAAAAATAAAAAAATGTTAGAAGAACGCCACATTTATATCTAATGAGACATGGGTGTAGGATTGGCACATACTTTTCATGCGAATATATTCGAAAATAGTGCAATACTCTATAACAAGCATTGTTGATATACGATATTGTATATATTTATATTTCTGCAATTTTTTTATTGAATTTAGACAAAGCGAGGGGAAAGTATTAACATGAAGTTCTTTTAATTCAATATTTTATAACTCGGTTTTTTTCATATTTTTAATGGGTAATTTAACTTTTTTTGTTTCAAATAGGTTAGAAACGGAGCAAGAATTAATAAAATGGTATGAATTATTCAAATTTTGTCGAAAAAACATGCAAAATCTATTCTAGAAAAAATGCGAATTTTTGAAAATATTTGAGGTCAAACGTTTCACACAAGCTTTAGGATACATTATTCATTCATAAAAAATTTTAAAATTATTTATTTGACAAAATATCACAAAATTTTTTAAATCACATCCTAAACACTGAATTTGGATCACACCTTAAGAAGTGATGCAAATTCAGTGCAACAGCTGTTGAAATGGTGGACATTCGTCCTATGACAACATCATGTTAAATTCATCACTTCTGCGCCAATTTTGCACCACTTCCGGATCAAAAAAAAAAAACATTTTCACTACTTTTTTGGCGACATTTTTTTAGGGACAAAATTGATCCAATTATTTTTTTGAGCATCAAAAAACTACTTGATTAAAAAATTGATTGATTTCATTAGCAATTTTAATTGATTCAATTAAATTTTTAATTGATGTTGATTACGAAATACAATTAATATTTTAATAAAAAACGAAACTATTTTTAATCACTATACTATATTTCAATCACTTTCTACAACTATAATTTTCAATCCTTTTTAATTTGATTCAAAATTTGATAGTTCAAAAAAAAAATAATTTAAAAAAATATTCATACTTTTTTAACTGTCTTACTCTTTCGAGTTTAATTAAAAAGTTAATTGAATCAATTAATTTTGTAATTGAAAATATCAGCCATTGACTTAATTGACTTACCCCCATTTTCTTGAAGCTTCTTTAGTGCTCCGTTAACTAACGAACTTTTAAACCGTATTATGGACATAGCTGTCATCTTGCCTATAAATTTCATATGCCAGTTAGCAACTTAACTGCCGAAATTTTTTCAGTTAAAGTTAACCGAAGAGAAGATATTTGCAATTTACCTTCTGTTAACTGGGAGTTAAAGCCTAACGGAGCTACATGAAAATGGCCGTTAATGTTTTTAGTTAGTGAAAAATATTTTGGTGATATTTTCTTCTGTGTATACTTTCTTATGGATTTTCCTATTATAGTTATAGTTGAAATTTTCTTGAAATTTAGTCAAAATTTAATGAACCAGAGCATAGTATGGAACTAATTATTTCCGAACAAAATTTTCAATTAAATTGTTAATTGAATATTTCATTTAATTAAAATGTTAATTGGATTAATTAATATTTAAATTGAAAATGTAAATGTAAAAATTTTCAATAATTTTCCCAATTGATTTTATTTTTTAATTTGATAAAAAAGTAATCACAGAAATGATAGTATCAATTAAAAAATTAATTGATCCAATAAGAAAATTAATTGATACTATTAATTTTTGTGATTGATATTTGTTTCAATTAAAAAATTTGTTGAATCAATTAAATTTTTAATTGAATATTTTTTAGTACTCAATTAAGACTTTAATCGGAAAAATGTTCGTGAATTTTTTTTCTGTGTGAAAATTATAAGAAAAGTATTTTATTTAAAGACAAAATAATTATTACACAAAAATTCAACTGAATCGAATGAAATTTGCTCCTCCCAGAGGCTTCAAAACCAAATCTGGGGGTCGGTTTATATGGGGGCTATATGTGATTATCGACCGATATGGACCAATTTGGGTATGGTTGTTAAAGACCATATACTAACACCACGTAGCAAATTTTAACCGGATCGGATGAAATTTGCTCCTCAAAGAGGCTCCGGAGGTCAAATCTGGGGATCGGTTTATATGGTCTATATATAATTTTGGACCGATGTGGACCAATTTTTGCATGGTTGTTAGAGACCATATACTAACACCATGTACCAAATTTCAGCCGGATCGGATGAAATTTGCTTCTCTTTGAGGCTCCGCAAGCCAAATCTGGGGATCGGTTTATATGGGGACTATATATAATTATGGGCCGATATGGACCAATTTTTACATGGTTGTTAGAGACCATATACTAACACCGTGTACCAAATTTCAGGCGGATCGGATGATATTTGCTTCTCTTAGATGCTCCGCAAGCCAAATCTGGGGCTTCGTTTATATGGGGGTTATACGTAAAAGTGGAATACCATCTGACCTACATCAATAACAACTACTTGTGCCAAGTTTCAAGTCGATAGCTTGTTTCGTTCAGATGTTAGCGTGATTTCAACAAACGGACGGACGGACATGCTTAGATCGACTCAGAATTTCACCACGACCCAGAATATATATACTTTATGGGGTCTTAGAGCAATATTTCAAACGGAATGACAAAGTTAATATATCCCCCTTCCTATGGTGGAGGGTATAAACAAATTTAAAGTGCCGAAGAAATCAAATACATTTGTTATTTCTAATTCCGTAACTGGTACAATCATTTTCACGATTGAAACAATTTCAATTCAATTTCGTAATTAAAGCAGAAAAAAAAAATTCGTAATTATTTTTTTAATTTAAATCTTCTTCATTCACGAAAATGATAGTATCAACCACAGAATTAATTAAAAATCAAAAATATACTTGATTAAAAAATTTATTTATTTATTCGACACTCTCAATTATTGTTTTAATTTTTACGTTTTCAATTTCAATCAACTTTTTAATTGGAAATATTTTGGTAATATTTTTTTCTGTGTACATATAACATTTATTCCCATTTTGATATATGAACAAGTACATACGGCCGTAAGTTCGGTCAGGCCGAAGCTTATGTACCCTCCACCATGGATTGCGTAGAAACTTCTTCTAAACACTGCCATCCGCAATCGAATTACATGGGTTGCGGCCAGGCCGAAGCTTAGGTACCCTCCACCATGGATTGCGTAGAAACTTCTACTGAAGACTGTCATCCACAATCGAATTACTTGGGTTGCGGTAGCACTTGCCGATGGCAAGGTATCTTAAAGCTTCCTAACGCCGTCTTCTAAATTGCAAGCTACTCCATATGTGTTGACAAAATTTTCTATAGAAATAAAATTTTGGTAGATTATTTTTGGCTCGAGTGGCAACCATGATTATGAACCGATATGGACCAATTTTTGTGTGACTGGGGATCGGCTATATATATAACTACAGACCTACATGAACCAATGTTGGCATGATTATTAGTGGCCATATATTAGCACCACCTTGCAAATTTAAACCGGATCGGAAGATTTTTTCTTCTCCAAGAGTCCCCGGGGATCAAATCTGGGGAACGGTATATATGGGGGCTATATATAATTATTGACCGATATGGACCAATTTTTGCATGGTTGTTAGAGACCATATAACACCACGTACCAAATTTCAACCGAATCGGATGAAGTTTGGTCCTCTAAGAGGCTCCGGAGGTCAAATCTGGGGATCGGCTTATATGGGGGCTATATATAATTATGGGCCGATGTGGACCAATTTTTGCATGGTCATTAGAGACCATATACTAATACCATGTACCAAATTTCAGCCGGATCGGATAAAAGTTGCTGCTCTTAGAGGATCCGCAAACCTAATCTGGGGATCGGTTTATATGGGGGCCATATATAATTATCGATCGATGTGGACCAATTTTTGCATGGTTGTTAGAGACCATATACTAACACCACATACCAAATTTCAACCGGAACGGATGAATTTTGCTCCTCTAAGAGGCTCCGGAGTTCCAATCTGGGGATCGGTTTATATAGGGGCTATATATAATTATGGACCGATATGGACCAATTTGTGCATGGTTCTTAGAGACAATATACTAACACCACATACCAAATTTCAACCGGATCGGATGAAGTTTGCTCCTCTAAGAGGCTCCGGAGGTCTAATCTGGGGATCGGCTTATATGGGGGCTATATATAATTATGGGCCGATGTGGACCAATTTTTGCATGGTCATTAGAGAACATATACCAACACCATGTACCAAATTTCAGCCGGATCGGATGAAATTTGCTTCTCTTAGAGGCTCCGCAAGGCAAATCTGGGGATCGGTTTATATGGGGGCTATGTATAATTATGGACCGATGTGGACCAATTTGTGCATGGTTATTAGAGACCATATACTAACACCATGTACCAAATTTCAGCCGGATCGGATGAAATTTGCTTCTCTTAGAGGCCTCGCAAGCCAAATCGGGGGATCGGTTTATATGGGGTCTATACGTAAAAGTGAACCGATATGGACCAATTTTTGCATGGTTGTTAGAGACCATAAACTAACACCATGTACCAAATTTCAGCCGGATCGGATGAAATTTGCTTCTCTTAGAGGCCTCGCAAGCCAAATCGGGGGATCGGTTTATATGGGGGCTATATATAATTATAGACCGATGTGGACCAATTTTTGCATAGTTGTTTGAGACCATATACTTACACCATGTACCAAATTTCAGCCGGATCGGATGAAATTTGCTTCTCTTAGAGGCCTCGCGAGCCAAATCGGGGGATCGGTTTATATGGGGGCTATATATAATTATGGACCGATGTGGACCAATGATCGGATGAAATATATAAGTTCAATATTGACACTGCTTAGTTAAAAATAACTCACTCTTCTCTGAGTGTATAAAAAAAATCAAACCCTGTGATTAAAGAATAAATACCTATCATCTCCATTGTAGGGCTTAAATATACTACGCGTCATATATTAAATTCAATATCAATGAAAATAACAACAGAAGTAGCCATAAAAAAATTAAATAAAAGTAAAACGTACGAAAGCAGAAGAAACAGACCACAACAAAAACGTACACAAATGCTGCAGAAAAAAAAAACAAAAACTAAAACAAAAATAAATACAAAAAAGAAAATATTTTGCTTTTTCTTATGTTTACTTGAATTCAGGCAAACAATTTGAAATCAGTTTCCCAAGATCAGATGCCGGGAACGGAACTACTTTCACATAAGTGAAATATAATTTTTGGCGCGATAATACCAAGCAACTAAGTGTTAATGAAAATATTCAATGTTTTAACAAAATATACTTTGAAAAAATTATGAAAACAAAACTGAACAAAAAAACAAAAACAAACAAACTTTTAATTTTAGATCATTCCCCTTTTTCGGAAAGCAACCCCAAATTTGGCAACCAAAGGAAAACTCGTGAACCGTACAGCAACAAAAAAAAAATTGAAATTTGTGAGACGCAATAGAAAAGGCCTAAAATGTTGGGATGAATGAACGTGGCAAAAATCAATAGAATATAAAGAAAATATATACGGGAATACTATGGAGGAAAATGTAATGAAAATTTTCGGAAAATAAAAACAAAATGAATGAAAAAAATTTCTGAAATTAGAAAAAGACAAAAAGTCACACAATCAATGGTCTGTGGAATTTTGACTCAAGTGAAAAACTAAACGCATATGTGACACAGGATCCCTGAATATCCATCGATGACTTGGAACCGATTTCATGGACAACTTAAACCAAATCCTCAACAAAACCAACAACAAGAAAAGAAAAGTGCGAAATACAATAAAAAGCTTTGGACTAAAAGAAAATTAAAAACGTTTACACGCCCATATAACTCCAACTCTTCCTCCCTTCTCTATCCTGAGTCATCTTCACAATATCCCAGTGATAGGAATTTAGTCATCTACCAAGGAATCTCACCATTCTCATCCACGAATCTGCTAAAGTATAGCTGACGACAACTATTCTCAGACTCCATTAAATCCCAATATCAGTAACATGGCCGCCGCCAATAATAATCTTGAAAGGCTATGCCATCCTCAAGCCCTACCTCCTTACGTTGATCACAATTTACCTCTACACTTTGAAAATCTTTTTGTCAATGGCCTGTTTGCTGAGGATGAAGTTGACAATCGCAACAACAATAATGGCTTGAATGGTAATAACGAACCAAACTGCTGGGTTTTCGGTTATGGTTCATTGTGTTGGTATCCCGGTTTTGAATATGACAAATGTATAACTGGTTATATAAGAGGCTATAATCGCCGTTTCTGGCAGGGTAATACAACACATCGCGGGACGGTGGAAAAGGTAAGTTTCCTTATTTTTTTTTTTATAAATAACTTCACGAGTATATAAAATTACAATAATAATTTTAAAAATACCTTGAACAAAATTTACAATTTTGGAAAAAAACAAAGCAAAAGTACATAAACTACACAGAAAAAATATAATTTTGACAAAATTTTCTATAGAAATAAAATTTTGACAAAATTTTCTATAGAAATAAAATTTTGACAAAATTTGGCTATAAAATTAAAAATTTGACAAAATTTTCTATAGAAAAAATAATTTGAGAAAAATTTCTATAGAAATAAAATTTTGAGAAAATTTTCTATAGAAATAAAATTTTGAGAAAATTTTCTATAGAAATAAAAAGTTGACAAAATTTAAAAGAGAAATAAAATTTTGAGAAAATGTTATATAGAAATCAAATATTAAGAAAATTTTCTATAGAAATAAATTTTTGAGAACATTTTCTATAGAAATAAAATTTTGACAAAATTTTCTATAGAAATAAAAGTTTGAAAAAATTTTCTATAGAAATAAAATTTTGACAAAATTTTCTATAGAAATAAAATTTTGACAAAATTTTCTATAGAAATAAAATTTTGACAAAATTTTCTATAGAAATAAAATTTTGACAAATTTTCCTATAGAAATAAAATTTTGAAAAAATTTGGCTATAGAATTAAAAATTTGACAAAATTTTCTCTAGAAAAAATAATTTGAGAAAATTTTCTATAGAAATCAAATATTGAGAAAATTTTCTATAGAAATAAAATTTTGAGAAAATTTTGTATAGAAATCAAATATTGAGAAAATTTTCTATAGAAATAAAATTTTGACAACATTTTCTTTAGAAATAAAATGTTGACAAAATTTTCTATAGAAATAAAATTTTGACAAATTTTTCTATAGAAATAAAATTTTGACAAAATTTTCTATAGAAATAAAATTTTGACAAATTTTTCTATAGAAATAAAACTTTGACAAAATTTGGCTATAGAATTACAAATTTGACAAAATGTTCTTTAGAAAAAATAATTTAAGAAAATATAATTTTGAGAAAATTTTTTTAAGAAATCAAATATTGAGAAAATTTTCTATAGAAATAAAATTTTGAGAAAATTTTCAATCGAAATAAAATTTTGACAAAATTTTCTATAGAAATAAAATTTTGAGAAAATTTTCTATAGAAATAAAATTTTGAGAAAATTTTATATAGAATTCAAATTTTGAGAAAATTTTATATAGAAATCAAATATTGAGAAGATTTTCTATAGAAATAAAATTTTGAAAAATTTTCTATAGAAATAAAATTTTGACAAAATTTTATATAGAAATAAAATTTGGACAAAATTTTCTATAGAAATAAAATTTTGACAAATTTTTCTATAGAAATAAAATTTTGCAAAATTTGGCTATAGAATTAAAAATTTGACAAAATTTTCTATAGAAAAAATAAATTAAGAAAATAAAATTTTTAGAAAACTTTCTATAGAAATCAAATATTGAGAAAATTTTCTATAGAAATAAAATTTTGAGAAAATTTTCTATAGAAATAAAATTTTGAGAAAATTTTCTATAGAAATAAAATTTTGACAAAATTTTCTATAGAAATAAAATTTTGAGAAAATTTTCTATAGAAATAAAATTTTGACAAAATTTTCTATAGAAATAAAATTTTTACAAAATTTTCTATAGAAATAAAATTTTCACAAAATTTTCTATAGAAATAAAATTTGACAACATTTTCTATAGAAATAAAATTTTGACAACATTTTCTATAGAAATAAAATTTTGTCAACATTTTCTATAAAAATAAAAAAAATTCGTCTATAGAAAAAAAAATTTGAGAACATTTTCTATAGAAATATTTTTTTTTTTTTTTTGAAAATTCGGCTATAGAAAGAACATTGTGACAAAATTTGGCTATAGCAAGAACATTTTGAGAAATTTTGGCTATAGAGAGAAAATGACAAAATTTTAAATAGAAATAAAATTTGGTAAAATTTTCGATACAAATAAATTTTGAGAAAATTTGGCAATAGAAATAAATGAAATTGTGAGAAAATTTGGTTATGGAAAACAGTTTTGAGAAAATTGGCTATAGAATAAAGTTTTGAGAACATTGGCTATGGAAATAAATTTTGAGAAAATTTTCTATAGAAATAAAATTTTGAGAAAATTTCCTATAGAAATAAAACTGTGAGAAAAATTTGTATTGCAATGAAATTTGAGAAAATGTCCTATAAAATTGAAATTTTGAGAAAATTTCTTATAAATAAAAATTCTGTTAAAATTTTGTATAGAAATAAAAATTTGAGAAAATTTGGCTATAGAAATAAAATTTTAAGAAAATTTATATATAGAAGAAATAAAATTTTGAGAAAATTTTCTATAGAAATGAAACTGTGAGAAAATTTTTTATAGCAATAAAATTTGAGAAAATTTCCTATAGAAGTGAAATTTTGAGAAAATTTCTTATAGAAGTGAAATTTTGAGAAAATTTCCTATAGAAGTGAAATTTTGACAAAATTTCCTGTAGAGATGAAATTTTTAGGAAATTTCTATAGAAATGAAATTTTGCAAAAAAAAATTTTTTCTATAGAAATAAAATTTTAACAAAATTTGAGAATATTTTGCTATAGATTTTTTTTTTTTTTTTGAAAACATTTAGCTATAGAAATAAAATTTAGAGAAAGTTATGACATTGGGGAAAAAGATGAGACATTCTCGAAATTGATTGCAAAATATGACTATATGACATATTTTGGATCCTGGATCCCTCACAATGTTATGAGTTAACAATCACTTTGGAATAATACTATCATTTTAACCGAAAATACAATGAGGGAAAAAGTTGTGTATTCCAAGACAACACATTTTTTTTGCGAAACGAAAACGACCTTGACAAAATTTCATATAGAAATGAAATTTTAGGAAAATTTCCTCCAGAAATGATATTTTGGAAAATCGTCTATAGAAATAAAATTTTGACACAATTTCCTATAGAAATGAAATTTTTAGAAAAATTCTTAAAGCAAAGAAATTTTGACAACATTTCCTATGACAAGAAATCCTTTAGAAATGAAAATTAATAAAAAATTTCCTATAGAAATGAAATATTATACAAACAATTAAATTTTAACAAAGTCTTCTATACAAATAAAATTTTGATAAAAATTGAATTTTGAGAAAAATTCCTAAAGCATAGAAATTTTTAAAATATTTTCTATGGCAAAGAAATTTTGAAAAAAAAAATCCTATACAAAGAAATTTTAACAAAGTGTCCATAGCAAAGATATTTTGACATTTCCTGTAACACAGAAATTTTGACAAAATGAATGAAATGAAATTTTTCCAAATTTTTATATAGAAATGAAATTTTGACAAAAATTCCAGTAGAAATGAAATTTTGACAATTTTTTTTTTACAATAATAAAGAACTCAATACTTTTTTCATATTAATGCAATTTTGTAAACATTATGTATAAATTATTTAAAGAATTGTATAATATCGTAAAATAAAAAATAATAAGGTGTTATCAGATATTACATTTAATATAACAATCGGTAATTTGTAAGAAATTTATCTGGGTACAGTTTTACTATTGTTTCGTTATCATTTAGAAAATGTATTATGCATCCCATATAGTTTATGTAAATTCTTCCCTCACTTTTATAGTTTTCTTTATTTTTGTTTATAATCTCATTTCACTTTTGTTGTCGTTGGCATAAGAGCTTGTGCGGTTGTACTATCTAATTGTTTGTGGTTTTGTTTTTTTCTATTTCATCAACCCTTTCAGAATATTTTTCTATGAATAAATGTGCAGGTTGTAAACACCAGATTGTTTGTGAGATGTGAATGAATAGATTGAGGATTTATTGTAATTCTTATTGTTTTGTTTTGTAAATAATATTAGCTAACAATTTATATTAATGTAATTTCTTAAGATATAGTTGTCGCGACCGACACACGCTATGCTACATGCCAACAAATAGTGCGTCGGAATTTATGAATAATAATGCGTTGCTTGTTACGAGAGCTAGACGAACCCCAATCTCCAGTCCTTTGAGTTACAATTTTTTTTTTTTCAAAATTTCAAAGATTTTTTGTATGGCTAATTATATCAAACTTTTATTTCTATAAGAAATTTTGTCAAAAATTCATTTCTATAGGAAATTTTGTCAAAATTTTATTTCCAAGGAAATTTTGTCAAAATTTCATTTCTATAGGAAATTTTGTCAAAATTTCATTTCTATAGGAAATTTTGTCAAAATTTCATTTCTATAGGAAATTTTCTCAAATTTTTATTTCTATGGGAAATTTTGTCAAATTTTTATTTCTATGGGAAATTTTGTCAAATTTTTATTTTTATAGGAAATTTTGTCAAAATTTTATTTCTATACGAAATTTCATTTCTATAGAAAATTTTGTCAAAATTTCATTTCTATAGGAAGTTTTGTCAAAGTTTCATTTCTATAGGAAATTTTGTCAAAATTTCATTTCTATAGGAAATTTTGTCAAAATTTCATTTCTATAGGAAATTTTGTCAAATTTTTATTTCTATAGGAAATTTTGTCAAAATTTCATTTCTATAGGAAATTTTGTTAAAATTTCATTTCTATAGGAAATTTTTTCAAAATTTCGTTTCTATAGGAAATTTTATCAAAATTTCATTTCAAAGGAAATTTTGTCAAAATTTCATTTCTATAGGAAATTTTGTCAAAATTTCATTTCTATAGGAAATTTTGTCAAAATTTCATTTCTATAGGAAATTTTGTCAAAATTTCATTTCTATAGGAAATTTTGTTAAAATTTCATTTCTATAGGAAATTTTTTCAAAATTTCGTTTCTATAGGAAATTTTATCAAAATTTCGTTTCTATAGGAAATTTTGTCAAAGTTTCATTCCTTTAGGAAATTTTATCCAAATTTCATTTCTATAGGAAATTTTGTTAAAATTTCATTTCAAAGGAAATTTTGTCCAAATTTCATTTCTATAAGAAATTTTGTCAAAATTTCATTTCAAAGGAAATTTTGTCAAAATTTCATTTCAAAGGAAATTTTGTCAAAATTTCGTTTCTATAGGAAATTTTGTCATAATTTCATTTCTATAGGAAATTTTGTCAAATTTTTATTTTTATAGGAAATTTTGTCAACATTTGTTTTCTATAAAAAATTTTGTCAAAATTTCATTTCTATAGGAATTTTTGTCAAAATTTCATTTCTATAGGAAATTTTTTCAAAATTTCGTTTCTATAGGAAATTTTGTCAAAATTTCATTTCTATAGGAAATTTTGTCAAAATTTCATTTCTATAGGAAATTTTGTCAAAATTTCATTTCTATAGGAAATTTTGTCAAATTTTTATTTTTATAGGAAATTTTGTCAACATTTGTTTTCTATAAAAAATTTTGTCAAAATTTCATTTCTATAGGAAATTTTGTTAAAATTTCATTTCTATAGGAAATTTTTTCAAAATTTCGTTTCTACAGGAAATTTTATCAAAATTTCATTTCTATAGGAAATTTTGTCAAATTTTTATTTTTATAGGAAATTTTGTCAACATTTGTTTTCTATAAAAAATTTTGTCAAAATTTCATTTCTATAGGAAATTTTGTCAAAATTTCATTTCTGTAGGAAATTTTGTCAAAATTTCATTTCTATAGGAAATTTTGTCAAAATTTCATTTCTATAGGAAATTTTGTCAAAATTTCATTTCTATAGGAAATTTTGTCAACATTTGTTTTCTATAAAAAATTTTGTCAAAATTTCATTTCTATAGGAAATTTTGTCAAAATTTCATTTCTATAGGAAATTTTTTCAAAATTTCGTTTCTATAGGAAATTTTGTCAAAGTTTCATTCCTTTAGGAAATTTTATCCAAATTTCATTTCTATAGGAAATTTTGTTAAAATTTCATTTCAAAGGAAATTTTGTCCAAATTTCATTTCTATAAGAAATTTTGTCAAAATTTCATTTCAAAGGAAATTTTGTCAAAATTTCATTTCAAAGGAAATTTTGTCAAAATTTCGTTTCTATAGGAAATTTTGTCATAATTTCGTTTCTATAAATTTTTATTTCTATGGGAAATTTTGTCAAAATTTCATTTCTATACGAAATTTCATTTCTATAGAAAATTTTGTCAAAATTTCATTTTTATAGGAAGTTTTGTCAAAGTTTCATTTATATAGGAAATTTTGTCAAAATTTCATTTCTATAAGAAATTTTTTCAAAATTTCATTTCTATAGAAAGTTTTGTAAAAATTTCATTTCTATAGGAAATTTTGTCAAAATTTCATTTCTATAGGAAATTTTGTCAAAATTTCATTTCTATAGGAAATTTTGTCAAAATTTCATTTCTATAGGAAATTTTGTCAAATATTCATTTCTATAGGAAATTTTGTTAAAATTTCATTTCTATAGGAAATTTTGTCACAATTTTATTCTTATGGAAAATTTTGTCAGCATTTTGTTGCTATAGAAAACTTTGTCAAAATTGTATATCTAAATTGTATTGTTTGTTTTTTTTTTCTTATCGTTTACCCAATTTACTTGAATTTAACATTTAATTTTAAACGTTTTACTATGTGGTATTTCTAAAAAAAATACTTACATTAGTTACTACCCCATCATAATTTTAATACATGGATTTATTGCAATCAATACGTTATTGAGCTTTCAATTAAAAATTTTCCCATGTCTGCTTATCTTTTGAAATTGTAGAACTCAATTAAATTATTAAGTGACCACTTTAAAGATAATGTAATTGCAAGTCCTCTGTGATCGATATTTGATTTGATTAAGATTTTCCATACAATGACAGCATTTAGTACAGTTTTAGTTACATTGAATCATCGCAATGATTTGGACATGTGGCCATAATATGCCAGCCAGACAAAGTCAAGTGACATTATATATAATCGGTATTTTTTGTTTGTTTTGTTTTTATTGCAATCTTTTAGCTTAGTTCTTTGACACACTAAAGCTCTCTACTGTAACACATTCGTAAACAAATTTTATGAAGGCACGTTTTACAAAAAAAAAAAAAACGAATATTGCACACTCGAAATACTTATGATAAGAAAAAATTGCATTCAGCAACAAGAAAAAATTTAAAAGATTGTTTGTTTGGAATAAATAGAAATCATGTAAATAAAACAATATTTTTCCCATAAAGCCGATATACATGTATAGTCTCTGAACCGCCGCTTGTATGTATCCAAATTATTTACATAAAACAAACGCAAAAAAATTAATAATAACAAATAAATTTAAAATTTTTTTTTGTTAATCTCTGATCCTATTTTTAAATACATATACTAAAATTATAAAAAAAAATAAATATTACACAAATTTATGGAAAAAAATCTAGGACTCGAACCTGCGTCCCTAAAATCATGTCTTTTTGTTAAGTTTTGTTTATTTAAGCAATATTTAGAGTAAAGACCTATGATGATTTCATATTTGAGAATTTTACTCAAATACGAAATCATAGGAGCGTAACTTCGAATCCCACACTCTGATCATTTTGCAATTAAAAAATTTTTAAATTAAATTATAAAAACAAACAAAAAAATACGAAAATAAAAATAAAAAATTTAAAAAGAAAAAAACATGCCGTTGGTGGGATTCGAACCCGCGTTCCGAGATTCTTACGTGAAATTATATGATTTCAACTTTATATGATTTCACTTTTCAATTTATTGTTCACATTACCCAGCAAACAAATTGGAAGTGACTCAACAAATATTTCTATTTAAGTCCATGCTGGGATCCTCTATCCATTTTTGCCGACTTCTGGTAAAGTTTTGTTTAGGGCAAGTCTTAGAACATGCGCTATTTTAGCCGTTTTAGTTTTTAGATGCAAATTTCAATTTCGAACAATTAAATGAAACAGAAATGAATAGAAAATAAATAAAAAAGTAAAATATCAATTAAAATAAAATATGAAATTTTAATCCAACGGGGATTTGAACCTATGCCGTTTGGCTTTAGAACCTCCATGGAAATTCTTTTAAGAAGATTTGGCAAATAAATAAATTATACATTTTTTCTTGAATGTTGATTAAAAATTAATATAGCGTAAATACCAATATAAAAACTATGTATGTATTAAAAAAAAGTATATTAAAAAATTATTTAATTAAAAACTAAAATAAAATAAAAATTTTATAAATTAAAATATAAAATTAATAATTTTTCAGTTTTACACTGAACAAAATATATTAATTGATCCAATTAATTTTTAATCGAAGTGATAATAATAGAAATTATAGTATTAATCACCAAAGTCAATTAAAAAAAATTATTAATGCAATTGGTATTTGTAATTGATTTTTTTTTTAATTTTCTAATTATTTTTGAAAATTCAACTAAAACTTTTAATCAAAAAAAATTAAAAAATAGTTTAATTGCGTATAAATAAGTCATTGACGATATTGCATTCGTACCACTTCCATAATTGTTCTTTGTTAATATAGGAGGTTCGAATCCCACTAGAGGAGCTGAATTTTTGTAATGCATTTTAAAATATTTAGTTTTTTTATTGAATAATTAAAACAATTACTAAAAATTTTCTTTAGAAGGCAAAGCTAAAAGCGCGATTTTAAATTTTGTTTGTTTTTTTTTTTAATTTTTTTTTTCGCTTTTAAGAATTTTGATTTAACTTAAATTTTTGTATAAAAAAAGAGAAAATTTTTAAAACAAATACAATTTTAAAAATGTTCCCGAACTATATAATTCGAGTTTTCAACACACAAAGAAAATTTTTTCTGATTCAATTACGAAATTAATTGATCCAATTAATTTTTTAATTGAAATGTCTTCAATCACCGAAATGATGATATCAATTAAAAAATAATTGATACTATTAATTTGTGTGTTTGATTTTTGTTTCAATTAAAAAATTTGCTGAATCAATAAAATTTTTAATTGAATATTTTTTAAAACTCTATTAAGATTTTAATTGGAAAAATTTTCGTGAAATTTTTTTTCTGTGAGTGTAACTAATTATCATTGAACTTGTTCTAATTATCCTGAATAAAAAAGAATTTCAAATTATAAAAATTATAGAAAATTGAGTTATTTTTATTTAAATTTAAGTCAAAGAAATCTCAAATGAGTAACATGTAATGGATGTGAAAAATATCCGATATCGACTATATGTTAGGCTCATGGTAAATTTATAGTCTCTGATACGATTTAAAATTTTCAAATATTTTTATAAATAAAAAATAAATTATTATTAAAATAAATAAAAAAAAAAATTAAAAAAATTGTCATTGATGGGATTCGAACCTGCGTTCCGAGAGGCCAACCTCTTTACTAAAGTTTGGTTAGGCAGCCTATATTAAAAGAACCTATAAAATACCCAAAAATGAAAACATACGAACGCTGATTCGATCCCTCTTGGGTCCTTTTTAAATTTTAAAATATTTTACAATATAAATTAAAAAAAAAAAAAAAAAAAAAAAAAAAAAAAAAAAAAACGAAAAAAGAAGAGGATAAAAAAAGTTAAGAAAACATGCCGTTTGTGGGACTCGAACCTGCGTTCCGAGATTGTAGCATGAAATTACTATCACTTTTCAGCTTATTTTTCACATTAAGCCTAGTACTAAGATCACGTTTTCGCACGAAAAACTGTTATACTCCATATAAAAAACGTTAGCGCGGCATAAATGGGAAATCTTTGTTTTGAACATTTTCAAGCACATATTTATACAACCCTGGATTTTTCGCACGAAAAAATAGGCAGGCATATTATTTCGCATAAATAAGTTAACATCCCTGGGTTTGAGACCCTATTTTGCGGAGATATATGAAGATATTCGTTTTTCGCGGAAAAGAACTTAGTACTAAGCATTACCCAGCAAAAAAGTTGGAAGTGACTCCACAAATATTTGTATTTAAGCCCATCCTTGGATTATCTATCCATTTTTCCAACATCCGATGAAGTTATTTGGACAAAATTCGCTTTTAATTTTCTGAAAAATCAATTAATTTTTTAATCAAGAATTTTTTCTATGCCCAATTAAAACTGTGATTGATACTATCATTTTAGTGATTGAAGACATTTCAATTTGGATCAATTAATTTGGTGATTGAATCAGAAAATTTTTTTTGTGTGTAATTATCATTGAACTTGTTCTAATTATCCTGAATAAATTATAAAAATTACAGAAAATTTAGTTATTTTTATTTAAATTTAAGTCAAAGGAATATCAAATGAGTAACATGTAATGGATGTGAAAAATAGTCGATATCGACTATATGTTAGGCTCATGGTAAATTTATAGTCTCTGATACGATTTAAAATTTTCAAATATTTATGTAAATAAAATATAAATTATTATAAAAATAATAAAATAAAAAAAATGTCATTGATGGGACTCGAACCTGCGTTCCGAGAGGCCATCTCTTTGCCTTTTTACTAAAGTTTGGTTAGGCAGTCTATATTAAAAGAACCTATAAAATACCCAAAAATGAAAACATACGAACGCTGATTCGATCCCTCTCGGATCATTTTTAAATTTTAAAATATTTTACAATATAAATTTAAAAAAAAAAAACGAAAAAAGAAGAAGAGGCATATAAATAAAAAAGAGTTAAGAAAACATGCCGTTTGTGGGACTCGAACCTGCGTTCCGAGATTCTAGCATGAAATTACTATCACTTTTCAGCTTATTTTTCACATTAAGCCTAGTACTAAGATCACGTTTTCGCACGAAAAACTGTTATATTCCTTATAAAAAACGTTAGCGCGGAATAAATGCGAAATCTTTGTTTTGAGCATTTTCAAGCACATATTTATACAACCCTGGATTTTTCGCACGAAAAAATAGGCAGGCATATTATTTCGCATAAATAAGTTAACATCCCTGGGTTTGAGACCCTATTTACGGAGATAGATGAAGATATTCGTTTTTCGCGGAAACGAACTTAGTACTAAGCATTACCCAGCAAAAAAGTTGGAAGTGACTCCACAAATATTTCTATTTAAGCCCATCCTTGGATTATCTATCCATTTTTCCAACATCCGATGAAGTTATTTGGACAAAATTCGCTTTTAAATGAAAAATTCAATTTTGAACAATGAACAAAAAAAGTAAAAAAAATTAAAATTAAAATTAAAATTTGACCCCAGCGAGGGTTTGAACCTATGCCGTTTGGCTATTTCACTTTCATGGAAGTTCTTTTCAAAATTATCAATTTTTCTTGAATGTAAATTGAAAAAATAAAATATTTAATAAAAATAATATATAAATTTTATAATGGAAAATATAAAATTAAATAATATTTGTATTTAAAAAAACAATACAAATATATACTTTTGTCCTATTAGTACGCAATGTTTTTTCACATAAATCAATTGATAAAATTTGTTTTTAAATAAAATCGATTAAATTTTTAAAAGAATATTTTTCGAAATTGAATTACAATAAAAAACGGAAAATTTTTATATTATTATTTTTAAATTCAAATAAATTAGAACAATTACTTAGTAAAAAATGTTAAAAGGGGAAAACTAAATTGTTTTCTTATTTTTTTTATTTTTTCATTTTTAAGAATCTTTGAGGCTTAAATCTACTTTAGTACAAGTGGTCCGATTGGTCCAATTTTTGGTCCGCGTGTAGACTTTTAGATTCTAAGCACAAAATGTAATATATCATTTTTTGGCGGAAAGACCTATTTTCAGAGTTACGGGCCCCTAAAGTTTTCATTATCACGTATATTGGATTTAGTATCCATCGCACATAATCATCCTAAAAGTAATATATTCCGAATAACATGGACCCGGAGAGGTCCTGGGTTCGCGTTAGCCCACTTTGAACTCTGTCCAAAGGAGAAAGTCTCACACCCCGGCCGAAGGCCGGCTACCTATCCCCTTTGGGTTCGCGTTAGCCCACTTTGGACCCTGTCCATAGGAGAAAGTCTCAAACCCCGGCAGAAGGCCGGCAACCTATCCCCTTGGGTTCGCGTTAGCCCACTTTGGACCCTGTACATACACACAAAAAAAATTTTTCTGATTCAATCACGAAATTAATTGATCCAATTAATTTTTAATTGAAATGTCTTCAATCACAGAAATGATAGTATCAATTAAAAAATTAATTGAAGGTCAATTAAAAAGTTAATTGATCCAATTAAAAAATTAATTGATACTATTATTTTTGTGATTGATTTTTGTTTCAATTAAAAAAAATTGTTGAATCAATTAAATTTTTAATTGAATATTTTTTAAAACTCAATTAAAATTTTAATTGGAAAAATTTTCGTGAAATTTTTTTGTGTGTAGGAGAAAGTCTCAAACCCCGGCAGAAGTCCGGCCACCTATACCCAATTTTTAAGGGTCGGTATCTCGAAAACTACGATCTTCCGATAAAATTTTTACTTAATATTTTCTGCTAAAAATGTACTATTTTTACCAAATATGCAAAAAAAAACGGAGTTTTATTGATTTCATGAAAAATTACTGTCAGAATTAACAAAAACATAAAGGAAAATGCCGATTTTCAGATGTCGATATCTCGAAAACTAGGCTTTTCCGACAAATTTTTTACTTAACATTTTCGATTTAAAATCCCTTCTCCTACACGCAAAAAAAAATTGTTCATTTTTAACAACTTGTGCTAAAGTAGATTTGTTCCATTGCATAGTCCCTGATCGGATTTTAAATTATCAAATATTTTTCAATATATAAATTATACATAAAATAAATAAAATAAATCCGAGATATTACAAAAATGTATGTAAAAAATAAAAAAAATGCTGTTGGTAGGAATCGAACCTACGTTCCGAAAGCCTAACATTTTAAAATATTAAAGCAAAACTACAATTTTTTCCTAAACAGAAAACTATTCGATTTCTTTTAATTAAAAAAAAAATAATTTTTTAATTCGTAAAAAATTAATAAAATATACCTATTTACATTTGAATTCATGGGGGTTTCACGTATGTAAAATTTAGAAAACATTATTATTTCTTTTTATATTTTTTTTCTTGTTGCAAAAATATATGAAACATTTTATCTCAAACAAGTGTTTGCAAAATCTAAGCTTTGGAAAAAATTGTATCGAAAAGGACATTTTTGAGAAAAAAGGTGTTCGGACTAATTTTTAAATAAATCTCAATTCTTCGAAATATGAAATTTTCCTTTTTATATATTTAAAAAAAAATATGAACTTATTTGTATCATGTTGAATTTAGTAAAATATTTTTTTCAAAATACATCTACATTTTCTTTCATGGTAGTTTCAATTTTTTTAGTAGAAAACATTATTATTTCTTTCTTTTTATATTTTTTTTTTTTTTTCAAAAAAAAAAAAAGAAATATAAAAATTATCTCAAACAAGTGTTTGCAAAATATAAGCTTGGGAAAAAATTGTATCGAAAAGGGCATTTTTGAGGAAAAAGGTGTTCGGACTTTAATTTTGGAATGAATTTTAAGTATCCAAAATATGAAATTTTCCTAAATACAGACAAAAATTTTGTTTTTTGTTTTAAGTTGGAAAAAATATAGATAATTATTTGTACCATGTTTTAATTAGTAAAATAGTTTAGTTAACCTTTTTTGAAATATACCTACATTTTCTTTCATGGTAGTTTCACTTTTTTTTGGATATATGCACAATTTAGTAAACATTATTATTTATCTTTATATTTATTTTGTTTTTTTTTTTTTCTTTCAAAGAAAAAATATGAAAATTATTTCAAAAAAGTGTTTGTATGTAGAAAAAAAAAAATGTTTTCGAAAAACATGTGTAAAAAAGAGTCCTTTTGAAAAAAAATGTTTTTGAACTTTAATATTCTAATATTTGAATCTATCTCTTTTATTATTTATATTGTTATTATTTTACCCACTGTACATTTGTAAATATGGGTTAAGGCTGTTTATTTGCTTATTTACGTTTTTTATATAAAACATATGTTTTGAAAACAAAATAAAATAATTTCTTTGTTCCAAAATCGTCTCACTCTCACTATTGAGTATCTTTTTACGTTGGTAACAGACAATATTAACAAATATTTCTTTTTTTTCTATTCTTTGTTACAGCCTGGACGTGTGGCTACATTGGTCGAAGACAAAGAGGTGAGTAAGATTATTTTATTTATACAGACAGACGTTTTTTTTAAGACAATTATGATCGCAGAATTATATTCACATCCAAGGTTTTTATAAAAAAAAAAAAAAAATACAGGGGACTTCACGCAAACACTATTGAGAATAATTATATAATAAATAAAAAATAAAATAATTATTAAGGCCTATTGTTTGTCGCGGGGTTGTCGAGTTGAAAACCACTTCATTTTAGCGTATACTTTTTCTAAAATAAATACAAAATATACATATGATAAAAGTTGCATGCATTAATTGAAATTGCTTACAAATAAATTATTTTATTTTTTTTTTAAATATTTTTATTGTGAAAACAACCAGCCAAAAAGAGACGGTTACAAAAATACTATCAAAGTAACCTCGAAAATTTCAATGCGAAACCCGAACAGAAATCTGGCCTTTAAATTATAAAATTTATAAATATTATAAGTTACATTCAAGGCACTTATAATTGTAGTTACTTGTCCCTTTCTCTCTGATTAAAAAAAAATGAAATCATTTTGGCTTGGAGTCCGAATTTCCCAACGTAAGCCCCATTGCGTGTAGCAGAGAGAAGTCCTTCTTTTTACGGAAGAATTTGTCTCTACAACTTAGTCAATAACTGAACATTACTGGCACGTTTCCATAGACACTGGGCATATAAATTCGTTTCGTCAGAAACTCTTCATAAATACCCAGCGAATTTCCATGGAATATAGGCAAAGCATATCATCATCTAGAGAGGACACACCTTTTAATTTATGCCTTGTTACTTTCTAACCTAGGCCCGGGGACTTTCCCCAGGGTATAACAAAGAATGTTAGAGAGAATACTCTCCTCCAACATTGCAAAGAGTTACCAAGAACTCGTAAGTGACCCCGAGTGACAAGCATGGAAGACTCGAACAACAAACCATAACCCCACCTCCTCTGTAGTTTCTTTGGTATATATACCAAACAATAAAGGAAAAAACATTTGGGAATTGTGTTGAAAAAAAGACATAAACGAGTAACAAGAATGTATAAAAAAACTAAAGCATAAGTTAAGGAGAAAGAATTTTATTGATTATATTCTAAGAGGTCCTTTACACAAACCAATAACGGAGATTTACCACGTGAAAAAAACCTTTGAGGAATATTTGAATTCAATACAATTGTATACAAAAACAACAGAAACAAATAAATATGATAAAAGAAGAGAATATCAAACTTTTGTCGGCCAGCATTATTCTATAAGGGTGTTGTAGCAAAAATTAAACGAATAAAACAAAATTAGGGGCAAAAACGGAGCATGTATACAACGCTAAGGCCTTAAATGCACCATTTAGGCATGACTTCGGTCAGTTTCGCATCTCCATATTTTATTACTTTTTATTCCTTTTTTTAAAAAACATTTTTATGTCTATTAGCATGGAAATAAAAGAACTGCTTATTTATATAGGGTTTGTGTGTTGATGCTTCAGCTGCAACAGCAACAGTAAAGAAATAAAATCTAAAGCATATTTTAAGGAGTTGTATTATTTGCACTCTTTTTCTATGGGGTCTTTCAACATACCAAATGAGTTGAGTTTATAAATAGAACATGTAGCGTTGATATGAAAATATGTGTTAGTGTGTGAATGTATATTTGCAGCTCATGCCTAGTGTAGACATGAGATAAAAAGTAACCGGTTATTAAGGTAGCTTCAATTATTTTCAAATCAAATATTTATTTGAGAAACATATGTTATTATTAAAATAGTACATTATTTAGAAATTCACTATTAAAAAATAGTATTTAATAATAAATACAATATTTAATAATAATACAAAAATATCATCATAGAAATATTATTTTTTAGAATTGAAATATCATATAGCTAAACAAAATAAGTCGGTAAATCCTAATTTTGTCTGAATCGGAGGGTTCTGTCTAAAAATAAGCTATCGAAAAAGTCGATCACATAAATATTAAATATTTTCCAAATCTTTTCTACAGAAGTTTTTGTGACCCCGTAAAGGAGTATTTTCGCTCTCCTGTAAAATTGAGTTTTTAGACTTATGGGGTTTTGTCATAAATCCACAGAATTAATTTCGTGATTGAGTCAATATTTTTTTTTTCTTTTCGCATTAAAAATAAAATAATTAATTTAATTTATAATTCTATCTATTTTGCAAAAAGTAACCGCGAAACTGAAGTGATTTTCAACTACGTATGCATACACAAAAACAAATTTCACGAAAATATTTCCAATTAAAGGTGAGTACTAAGTTCGAGTTTAGCCGCTAATTTTCACTAAAGTAAAAACTAAATCAGTAAAAAAAGTCATAAAATTATACATATTCGTCGCAGATTTCATTATAACTTGATGGGGAATATCCCAAAGCAAATTTTCACAAAGTTTGTATTCCTTAAAATGGATTATTAAAGAAAAGTAATCGTGAAAAAATACGATTTTAGCGGCTAAACTCGAACTTAATACCCACCTTAAAGTCTTAATTGAGTTAAAAAAAATTTACAATTAACAATTTAATTCATTCAATAAATTTTTAATTGAAACAAAAATCAATCACAAAAAATATCAACACACAAAACAATTTTTTTCTGATTCAATCACGAAATTAATTGATCCAATTAATTTTTTAATTGAAATGTCTTCAATCACAGAAATGATAGTATCAATTAAAAAATTAATTGATCCAATTAAAAAATTAATTGATACTATTAATTTTTGTGATTGATTTTTTTTTTTTCAATTAAAAAATTTGTTGATTCAATTAAATTTTTAATTGAATATTTTTTAAAACTCAATTAAAATTTTAATTGGAAAATTTTTCGTGAAATTTTTTTCTGTGAATGAATCATCAATTAATTGATTAATTGATTGTGTGTATGCATTTCTTATGGGTGGAGTGCATCTCCGTGCTTTACTCTATCACGAATTGCTAAAATAATTTTTTCGAATTAATTATAATTAAGAAATGTCGGCTTTTGATATCAAAATGGGCATTTTGAAAAAAATAAATATAGCCTAATTTTCAATGTGCTTTGGAAATATCAGAAAGAAATTTGCTACTGTACACTGAAAACAAATCTGCAAAAGGAGCAAAAAGTCTTTCGATATCAAAATTAGCATTTTGAAAAAAAAAAATAATAAAGACTAATTTTTAAAGTGCTTTGGAAGTATCAGAAAGAAATTTGTTAGTGTACACCGAAGAAAAATCTGCTAAAAGAGCAATATTTAGTAAATAGTTTTTCTGTTATTTTTTAAACATGTTTCAATTTGGCTGAAACAAAAAAAAAACTCATAATCTAGGGGTTTACAGAAAAAAAGTATCACCAAAATTTAACCAATTAAAATTTTAATTGAATATTAAAAAAAAATTCAATTAAAAATTTAATTGGCTCAACAAAAATTTTTTAATTGAAACAAAAAAACAATTTTGTTCCTGTGCATGAATTACAAAATTACAACAGCAGAGCCAACTTCAGTATTTTACTAAATTAGCTATGAGTGTTTGATTTATCACACTTCAGGTAGAAATGAATTATATATAAAAATATTACTAAAAGTCATATTTTAGGTCAATTAATTCATTTGCTTAAAAGTTAGTATTTGAAATATATTCGTAACATTATTGCCGGTAGTAAATTTGCATATCACAAGTGGAAACCAAAACGAAAAGTGCAAATGTACAATATTTTTTTTTTTGCAAACCCTAATTCTGCAAAAATTCTCATTAAATTTTCTTCGCTTAAAATATAATAAATAAAAGTAACCGTAATTGTTAAACATAAAGTTAGTACAGGTTAATAAACGGAAGTATAGGTATAACATATTTGAGAGTTTTTGAATTGTATTCAGCTGATTTCATAATCTTTAAATTTGAATCAAATTATAAAAAATATATATCTTTCCTTTTTTGCAGGGTATTACATGGGGCTGTGCCTACAGAATAACGGGACAAATTGCTCTTGATTACTTAAAACAAAGAGAATGCACACTAGGTGAGTATCGTTCACTTATTTCCAAAAAAAGAGGATTACTTAAACATTTTGCACAATATAATAAACATTTTATATATAAAAATAACAAGTAAATATGTCCAAAAGGTTGGACGGGGCGAACCTATGGCCCAACACACAAGAAATTACTCTAGCGACAATAACTCAAACGACATTAATTGTGATTAGGGATATATGGTAGATGGAAAAGTTGTTTCAACTGCTCAAGATTGTTTTCTAGACATCATAAATTACGACATTTTAAATTTTTTGAGCTGCGGGTATCCCGATTTCTATAGAAATAAAATTTTGGTAACATTTTCTGTAGAAATAAAATTTTGGGAAAATTTTCTTTAGAAATAAAATTTACACAAACAATTCTATAGAAATAAAATTTTGACAAAATTTTCTATAGAAATAAAATTTTCACAAAATTTTCTATAGAAATAAAATTTTGACAAAATTTTCCATAGAAATAAAATTTTGACAAAATTTTCTATAGAAATCAAATTTTGACAAAATTTTCTATAGAAATAACATTTTGACAAAATTTTCTATAGAAATAAAATTTTGACAAAGTTTTCTATAGAAATAAAATATTGACAAAATTTTCTATAGAAATCAAATTTTGACAAAATTTTCTATAGAAATAAAGTTTTGACGAAATTTTCTATAGAAATCAAATCTTGACAGAATTTTCTATCGAAATAAATTTTTCACAAAATTTTCTATAGAAATAACATTTTGACAAAATTTTCTATAAAAATAAAATTTTTACAAAATTTTCTATAGAAATAAAATTTTGAAAAAATTTTCTATAGAAATAAAGTTTTGACGAAATTTTCTATAGAAATCAAATTTTGACAGAATTTTCTATAGAAATAAATTTTTCACAAAATTTTCTATAGAAATAAAATTTTGACAAAATTTTCTATAGAAATCAAATTTTGACAAAATTTTCTATAGAAATCAAATTTTGACAAAATTTTCTATAGAAATCAAATTTTGACAAAAATTTTCTATAGAAATAAAGTTTTGACGAAATTTTCTATAGAAATCAAATCTTGACAGAATTTTCTATAGAAATAAATTTTTCACAAAATTTTCTATAGAAATAACATTTTGACAAAATTTTCTATAAAAATAAAATTTTTACAAAATTTTCTATAGAAATAAAATTTTGAAAAAATTTTCTATAGAAATAAAGTTTTGACAAAATTTTCTATAGAAATCAAATTTTGACAGAATTTTCTATAGAAATAAATTTTTCACAAAATTTTCTATAGAAATAAAATTTTGACAAAATTTTCTATAGTAATAAAATTTTGATAAAATTTTCTATAGAAATAAAATTTTGACAAAATTTTCTATAGAAATAAAATTTCGACAAAATTTTCTATAGAAATAAAATTTTGACAAGAGTTTCTATAGAAATAAAATTTTGACAAAATTTTCTATAGAAATAAAATTTTGACAAAATTTTCTATAGTAATAAAATTTTGACAAAATTTTCTATAGAAATAAAATGTTGACAAAATTTTCTATAGAAATAAAATTTTGACAAAATTTTCTATAGAAATAAAATTTTTCAAAATTTTTACAAAAATTTCTATAGAAATAAAATGTTCTATAAAAATAAAATTTTGACAAAATTTTCTTTAGAAATACAATATTAACAAAATTTTCTATAGAAATAAAATTTTGACAAAAAATTTCTATAGAAATAAAATTTTAACAAAATTTTCTATAGAAATAAAATTTTGACAAATATTTCTTTGGAAATAAAATTTTGACAAAATTTTCTATAGAAATAAAATGTTGACAAAATTTTCTATAGAAATAAAATTTTGTCAAAATTTTCTATAGAAATAAAATTTTGACAAAATTTTCTATAGAAATAAAATTTTGACAAAATTTTCTATAGAAATAAAACTTTGACAAAATTTTCTATAGAAATAAAATTTTGACAAAATTTTCTATAGAAATAAAATTTTTCAAAATTTTTACAAAAATTTCTATAGAAATAATATGTTCTATAAAAATAAAATTTTGACAAAATTTTCTTTAGAAATACAATATTAACAAAATTTTCTATAGAAATAAAATTTTGACAAAAAATTTCTATAGAAATAAAATTTTAACAAAATTTTCTATAGAAATAAAATTTTGACAAATATTTCTTTGGAAATAAAATTTTGACAAAATTTTCTATAGAAATAAAATGTTGACAAGATTTTCTATAGAAATAAAATTTTGTCAAAATTTTCTATAGAAATAAAATTTTGACAAAATTTTCTATAGAAATAAAATTTTGACAAAATTTTCTATAGAAATAAAATTTTGACAAAATTTTCTATAGAAATAAAATTTTGACAAAATTTTCTATAGAAATAAAATTTTGACAAAATTTTCTATAGAAATAAAATTTTGACAAAAAATTTCTATAGAAATAAAATTTTAACAAAATTTTCTATAGAAATAAAATTTTGACAAATATTTCTTTGGAAATAAAATTTTGACAAAATTTTTTATAGAAATAAAATTTTGACAAAATTTTCTATAGAAATAAAATTTTTACAAAATTTTCTATAGAAATAAAGTTTTGACGAAATTTTCTATAGAAATCAAATTTTGACAGAATTTTCTATAGAAATAAATTTTTCACAAAATTTTCTATAGAAATAAAATGTTGACAAAATTATCTATAGAAATAAAATTTTGACAAAATTTTCTGTAGAAATAAAATTTTGACAAAATTTTCTATAGAAATCAAATTTTGACAAAATTTTCTATAGAAATCAAATTTTGACAAAATTTTCTATAGAAATAAAATTTTGACAAAATTTTCTATAGAAATAAAATTTTGACAAAATTTTCTATAGAAATCAAATTTTGACAAAATTTTCTATAGAAATCAAATTTTGACAAAATTTTCTATAGAAATAAAATTTTGACAAAATTTTCTATATAAATAAAATTTTTACAAAAATTGCTATAGTAATAAAATGTTCTATAAAAATAAAATTTTGACAAAATTTTCTTTAGAAATACAATTTTGACAAAATTTTCTATAGAAATAAAATTTTGACAAAATTTTCTATAGAAATAAAATTTTGACAAAATTTTCTATAGAAATATAATTTTGACAAAATTTTCTATAGAAATATAATTTTGACAAAATTTTCTATAAAAATAAAATTTAGACAAAATTTTCTATATAAATAAAATTTTTACAAAAATTGCTATAGTAATAAAATGTTCTATAAAAATAAAATTTTGACAAAATTTTCTTTAGAAATACAATTTTGACAAAATTTTCTATAGAAATAAAATTTTGACAAAATTTTCTATAGAAATAAAATTTTGACAAAATTTTCCATAGAAATATTATTTTGACAAAATTTTCTATAGAAATATAATTTTGACAAAATTTTCTATAAAAATAAAATTTAGACAAAATTTTCTATAGAAATAAAATTTTGACAAAATTTTATGTAGAAATAAAATTTTGACAAAATTTTCTATAGAAATCAAATTTTGACAAAATTTTCTATAGAAATAAAATTTTGACAAAATTTTCTATAGAAATAAAATTTTGACAAAATTTTCTATAGAAATATAATTTTGACAAAATTTTCTATAGAAATATAATTTTGACAAAAAAAAATAAAATTTTGACAAAATTTTCTATAGAAATAAAATTTTGACAAAATTTTCTATAAAAATAAAATTTTGACAAAATTTTCTATAGAAATCAAATTTTGACAAAATTTTCTATAGAAATAAAATTTTGACAAAATTTTCTATAGGAATACAATTTTGACAAAAATATCTATTGAAATAAAATTTTAACAAAAATTTTTATAGAAATAAAATGTTCTATAAAAATAAAATTTTGACAAAATTTTCTTTAGAAATACAATTTTGACAAAATTTTCTATAGAAATAAAATTTTGACAAAATTTTCTACAGAAATAAAATTTTGACAAAATTTTCTATAGAAATAAAAATTTGACATAATTTTCTATAGGAATAAAATTTTGACAAAAATATCTATTGAAATAAAATTTTGACAAAAATTTTTATAGAAATAAAATGTTCTATAAAAATAAAATTTTGACAAAATTTTCTTTACAAATACAATTTTCACAAAATTTTCTTTAGAAATAAAATGTTTACAAAAATTTTTATAGAAATAAAAATTTTCACAAAATTTTCTAAAGAAATAACATTTTGACAAATATTTTTTTGGAAATAAAATTTTGACAAATATTTTTTTGGAAATAAAATTTTGGCAAATTTTCTATGAAAATAAAATATTGACAAAATTTGTTATAGGAAAAAAATTTGACAACATATAGAAATAAAATTTTTTTGTTTGGTATCTTTTTGGCAAAATTTTCTACAAATTTTGGTAGATTATTTTAAGCTCGAGTGGCAACCGTAATTCAAACGCCTTTTAATTGCGCTGAAGTCTGTTTAAAGTAAGGCATTTTAATGTTTTTCCTCCCATACCCTGATACAAAATTATTAACAGCCTGTTTCTGTACGTCGAAATGAAATGCATAGAAACAGCTGATTTTTGGTTATAAATTCAACTGTTTGTCTCCATTTCAGTCGATCGATAGAGCTCGTTCGACATACAGAAACAGGCTGTAAATATGCTTGCGGTAACATTTTAAAACCAATAAATTTACAATCCTGAAGTATAAAAATATAACAGCAGACTCCGACCACCGGTTTTAGCTGACTCTTTGTAGTACTAATTTCTGGTTCTTAAAAAAAGCAAGCAAACAACAATTTCTAATGACTGCAACTTTTTTTACCATTTACTTCAACCATTGCAGCACTAATAAGTAATCCAACAATTTATTCTTCTCCATTTTCAGGAGGCTATACAACTGTCGATACAAAATTCTATCCCCGTATTGCATCATATGATACACCATTTGGCGGTGAAGCTGTACCCGTCCTAGTCTATATTGCGAATAAGGAGAGTGAACATTGGCTGGGTGAAGATCAACTAGAAAATGTGGCCAAACAAATTGTCGAATGTGAAGGAGCAAGTGGTCATAATGTCGAATATCTATTACGTCTGGCAAGATTTATGCACGAGGAAATTCCCGAAATATGGGATGATCATTTATTCCAACTTGAGACATTGGTCTTGGATGAATTAAGAAATCGTGATATACCGCTATGGAAAGTAATGGGTAGAAATCGTGGAAGGATACGTCGCGATTCACATGAAGATATTAGAAGACCTACCAGTTTTGAATTTACCTCACGTATTCCGGAACGTAAATTACGCTGTTTGAATATTTGAATATCTCTTCGACAGTGGATGAGGATGAGAATGTGTAATCAATATCCAAAATGAGAGAAGAAAAGATTTAGAAAAACTGCGTGCAAATCCCGGGAAAGAAAAGGCTACAGGACAAAATGAACTAAGGACCACTTCCACCACCAAAGTATTATAGATGGTATGAAGATTGTTTGGCGCCCAGAAGTTTGTTAGAGTGCCTTCGGTTGATGTTCCTTTGGCTTTTTCAACTGTAGATAGTATATACAATTAGATAAATAGTGCTAAATTTTAAGACATTAATTTTTTTTACATTAAACAAAATTGTTTCCTAAAACTAAGAGTAATTATATAAGCCTAAAAAAACAATATCTATAATAATGTTCGCATGAATATATATATAAATGTAAATCTGAGGCCTCATAATTTTATAAATAGTAGATGTAAATAAACACTACTCGTACATTGCAAACAACTAAACAATTGACAAATAAACAAATTATATAAATTATTAAACATAAATATGGCGGTAATAAATTCATTAGTGTATGTATTAAGAACCAATCCACATATTTTCTAATATTAAGAATACTAACCTGTAGTGTGAATAACCAAATGCAACAATCCAAAATAACAATCAAGAGATTAAGAAAAAAACAAAACGAAACACGGAAACAAATGATTTTTATACCAAACATATTTATAAATAATATATATATATTAAAAAATTGTATAAATTTAACCAACTATCTCTGTTAATTTTCTTTACATTTTGTTATTTGCAAAGGCCAATACAAATGTCTTTCACTGTGGCAGATTTTCGGAAAAACTTTGGCATATTTGTTTGACGCAAAACACAAGGCAACGTTTCTGCGGTTATCGGTTTTCTTATATATGCCGTTGGTATAGGCGGACGCCATCAGCTAGTATTGTGTTTATTATAACAACTACAAGTGAAAAACTTACGGCAACCTTCCCAACAGTGTTGCCAGTAGTTTTTTTTTTGGCTCTTGTCCCAAAATGAGGTAGCTATCGGCCACAAAATCCCCAACAGAGAGTAGGAAATACATGAAAAAGAAAATTGCTTTTATGCAAAGAAAACAAATACCACAGCGTTTAGGTATTATAAAAAAAATGTACAAAATTTGCTATAGAAATAAAATTTTGACAAAATTTCCTATAGAAATGAAATTTTGACGAAATTCCCTAAAGAAATGAAATTTTGACGAAATTCCCTAAAGAAATGAAATTTTGACAAAACTTCCTATAGAAATGAAATTTTAACAAAATTTTCTATAGAAATGAAATTTTGACAAAATTTTCTATAGAAATAAAATGTTGAAAAAATTTTCTATAGAAATAAAATTTTGACAAAATTTTCTATAGAAATAAAATTTTGACAAAATTTTCTATAGAAATAAAATTTTGACAAAATTTCCTATATGTTAGAAATACAATTTTGACAAAATTTTCTATAGAAATGAAATTTTGACAAAATTTTCTATAGAAATAAAATTTTAACAAAATTTTCTATAGAAATAAAATTTTAACAACATTTTCTACATAAATAAAATTTTGAGAGAATGTTCTATAATATAAAATATTGACAAAATTTTCTATAGAAAAAAAATTTTGCAAAAAATTTCAAGAGAAATAAAATTTTGACAAAATTTTCTATAGAAATAAAATTTTGACAAAATTTTCTATAGAAATAAAATTTTGTTAAAATTTTCTATAGAAATAAAATTTTGACAAAATTTTCCATAGAAATAAAATATTGACAATTTATGCCCACTTTCTATTTTCTATAAAAATAACATTTTGAGAGAATTTTCTAAAATATAAAATATTGACAAAATTTTCTTTAGAAATAAAATTTTGTTAAAATTCCCTAAAGAAATGAAATTTTGACAAAATTTCCTACAGAAATGAAATTTTGACAAAATTTTCCATAGAAATAAAATGTTGGACAAAATTTTCTATAGAAATAAAATTTTGGACAAAATTTTCTATAGAAATAAAATTTTGGACAAAATTTTCTATAGAAATAAATTTTTGACAAACTTTTCTATAGAAATAACATTTTAACAAAAGTTTCTAAAGAAATAAAAGTTTACAAAATTTTCAATAGAAATAAAATTTTGACAATTTATGTCCACTTTCTATTTTCTATAGAAATAAAATTTTGTTAAAATTTTCTATAGAAATAAAATTTTGTTAAAATTTTCTATAGAAATAAAATTTTGTCAAAATTTTCTATAGAAATAAAATTTTGGCAAAATTTCCTATAGAAATAAAATTTTGTTAAAATTTTCTATAGAAATAAAATTTTGTTAAAATTTTCTATAGAAATAAAATTTTGACAAAATTTTCTATAGAAATAAAATTTTGACAAAATTCCCTATAGAAATTAAATTTTAACAAAATTTCCTATAGAAATAAAATTTTGTTAAAATTTTCTATAGAAATACAATTTTGACAAAATTTTCTATAGAAATAAAATTTTGGACAAAATTTTCTATAGAAATAAAATTTTGACAAAATTTTCTATAGAAATAAAATTTTAACATTTTAAGAAATAAAAGTTTACAAAATTTTCTATTGAAATAAAATTTTGTTACAATTTTCTATAGAAACAAAATTTTACAAAATTTTCTATAGAAATAAAATTTTGATGAAATTTTCTATAAAAATAAAATGTTGATAAAATTTTCTATAGAAATAAAATTTTGACAAAATTTTCTATAGAAATAAAATGTTGATAACATTTTCTATAGAAATTAAATTTCGACAAAATTCAAAAAAAAATTCTATAGAAATAAAATGTTGACAAAACTTTCTATAGAAATAAAATTTTGACAAAATTTTCTATAGAAATAAAATATTGACAAAATTTTCTATAGAAATAAAATGTTGACAAAATTTTCTATAGAAATAAAATTTTGACAAAATTTTCTATAGAAATAAAATTTTGACAAAATTTTCTATAGAAATAAAGTTTTGACATAATTTTCTATAGAAATAAAATTTCGACAAAATTTTCTATAGAAATAAAATTTTGACAAAATTTTCTATAGAAATAAAATTTTGGACAAAATTTTCTATAGAAATAAAATTTTGGACAAAATTTTCTATAGAAATACAATTTTGGACAAAATTTTCTATAGAAATAAAATTGTGGACAAAATTTTCTATAGAAATAAAATGTTGACAACATTTTCTATAGAAATAAAATTTTGACAAAATTTTCTATAGAAATAAAATGTTGACAAAATTTTCTATAAAAATACAATTTAGACAAAATTTTCCATTGAAATAAAATTTTCATAACATTTTGTAAAGAAATAAAATTTTGAGAGAATTTTCTATAATATAAAATATTGACAAAATTTTCTATAGAAATAAAATTTTGATAAAATTTTCTATAGAATAAAATTTTAACAAAATTGTCTATAGAAATAAAATTTTGGACAAAATTTTCTATAGAAATAAAATGTTGACAAAATTTTCCATAGAGATGTTGTTGAAGTCTGCAAATCAAAAATTTCGTCCCCATCCACGAAAAATATCCCCAATTTGGGGGAAAATTCCCAATACTGGCATTACTGCTTCTTATAGCCAAAAAAAAAAAAAACGCTTTTGCACTTGAACACAGCATTATCGATAGACGAGTAATTAATTTTTATTTTTTCTTGTTTTGAAAAACATACAAAATAGAAGGTACGTATTTAATATTGGAACGAATATAATTTAACCATTTTTAGGGGAAGAGTTCTATCACCTCTTCTTTGAAATGTTGCCATAAACAAATTTCTGATTTCCTTAGCAAGAATGGAAGTGGTTGGCGCATACGCAGATGATATGGGTTTAGTAGTCAAAGGAAAAATTCCCATATATAATTAGAGATATATTATACAGGGAATCCTCTGGATGACTGAGAAAAGGGCGAAGGGAAATGGTCCTTTGGAAAGGAAATAGGAAAATTTTATAAATGCAAAAAATTATACCGGTGAAGTTCACCTCCTTAACCCTTCTGTGCGTTGTTGTTGTTGTAACAGTTTTTAATGTAGTTTCATCCATTTTGTTCTATGCTTGTGTAGTTCAGCTGGTAGCCAGATCAAGGAACTCTGCGACAAGGATGGGGTGTGTCCAGAGTGATCTGGTAGTGAGACGGGTAGGCTGGGCAAGCAAAAAGGTGACGAGTGTCATGTGGCCCTGGATTACATATGGGACACACGTCAGCTACGCTGCTATCAATCACTGATAAGTATGAATTAAGGCGGCTGCACTTGCCTGGGCCAAAACTACCCTTGTCTGCCGTGGGAGGTCTCTCTCCTCCGGTGCAATGGGCGGCGGTCGGACTCCGAGAACAGGATTAACCTTGTAGCTTCTCACCGCTTCAGCTACAATATCCTCATGAATCCTGTTCAGACCTGTCTGGTATGCTGCCTGATCTAGAGGCTCTTTTTTGTAACGCTGGATCTCTGGCTCTAGAAGGTGAAGATCAACCCTTACATTCCTGGGTGGAGGTTGTCTATCCACAAGATGGTGATTCGGATGACAACTTCGATGGCAACCCAAGAGGTACTGCTTTGACAACATGTAGTTGTGTCGACGCACTGGGATGATCTTGGTCTCCGCATAAAGGTGATCCAGGGGTGTACTGCGGAGACATCCCGTTGCGGTTCTAAGGGCAGCGTTCTGACAGGTCTGTATGTTATTCCACTGCGTATCGCTCGTTTGAGGTGTCCACACTGGCGCTGCATAGTTTACCACTGACCGGCCAATTGCCTTATATGTAGTTAACAAGGTTTCTTTGTCCGCACCCCAAGTGCTGCCGGCAAGCGACTTGAGGACCTTGTTTCTACCGCGGAGCTTATCACAAATTGCAGTGGCATGGGCGGACGACTTATAAAGGCAGTCGAATCTTGGGGTAATTTGTTGTCGGAATTGTTTCGCCATAGACTCTGACATTCAACTGCCTGCGTACTTCCGCCGTCCATGTAGTGAATAGTGTGGCTGAGTATCTGGTGGGAGATATACTCAAATTTCTTGCAGTGAAATAACTGGTAAGATCAGCGAGGTAGACATTTAATCGATCGCAAATGTCATCAACAATGGGCCGGATGCCATGATTGTGCAATCGTCCGCATAAGACACAATCTCGACGCCGTCAGGAGGGGGTGGAATCGAGGACAGGTAGAGGTTAAACAGTGCCGGTGATGTGGTCCCGCTGGACCTTTTTGATTTTTATTCCCACATAACTTTATCTTTTGCATGATTTGCAGCGTGATGGTTTATGACTTCTTGTATTAAAGTGTTTTAAGTTGGAAACTGTAAATTTTTATGTGATTGAATCATTAAATCGGTTTTTATAGGTATTTTAAAAAGTTTAGTGCGATTCTGCGTGATGAGGTCCAATGGGATCTACTACTAATTGTATTAGTGGTTTCAGAGCAGTTTAAAAAGCAGCGTAAAGATATTGCGACTTTTGTATTTGGAACAATTAATAACAATAACATCCTTTCAGAAAATACCGTTATTTAGAAGAATTTGTCATTTTTGAACTTTCCATGGGTTTCGTTGCTTCGTAGTACATAATTTTATGTCTTCCGAACTAAACGAGCGTCACTAAAACAATCGTATTGTTTCTCCTTCAAAAATCCATTTTGTTCAGAACATTCAACTACCAAAACAATATATTGTTGTTTGGTACGTATAAGTATACTTATAGGTACCTCGCCTGTGACAAACATCAGGGCCTCTAGAATACTAATCAAAAATTTAAACATTATCTGTATTCTATTAAAAATTAACGAAAAGTCTATATTTACAAACAAATATCTATATATGCAATTTGTGCGTCATAGAAGACTCCACCTATTCTAAATAATCGAAAAATATCGTGGGGATAACCTCTCTACCATCCGTTTTTTTATTATATGTCCAACGGGACCTTATCACGCTGGTATCGCTTCCGGTGTTATCACATACACAAGGGTTAAGATTGGCACAATGTTCCGTAAGAATATACACTTTGTATAACAGTAGATGTATCTGTATGGCTAGTCCGATCCGAGCGCACCACATTGTATTCATGGTAGGACTTAGCTCTCCCCAGCAATATTTAAAACTCTTAAACTGTAAGGCAATACTGTCAGCATCCTGCACGTATACTACCTCAGCTATGCTAGGTCGGAACCCTCAATGCACCAACTAAAAGGACCTGTTACATCTCACCAAACTCAATGGTAGAGTACCAGGTCCCCGGTAGACAGAACAAAACGATTCAGAGTTTTCCTTTCGGCAGGCATTAAAACAAAAATGACCCCACAACAGCTATTTGTAAGTTATCAAAAAATATTTACTAATCACATCGGATAGCTTTTAAGAATATTTGAAATCTACAATAAACCGATAACTGAAAAATTCTGTTTTTTGTGTGATTTTTTTTATAATTTTATTTTACAAACAAAATTAGTAAAAAGAAACTTATATTTATATATTTTTTTAAAAATACTTATACTAAAATTATTTTGTTTCCGGAAAAAGTGAAATAATGGGGGTTACTCGATTATTTGCTTTGTTGCTTCTTTTTGTGGGCCCCCCATCTCTAAAGTTGGAAATTAGAAATTTACATTTCAACTTAGCGTTTCATTACAAAACATATTAATCGATGCTGAAAACTTTGCACTTTTTGTCGGAAACAAAACCGCCATAAGACAATGACAAGTAGCAAATTTTATGAATTTCACATGGAAATATCAAAATGAAATGAAACGAGGAGAAAAATATGACCATGTCCAAACATTTTACAAGATTTTCTTCGAGGTTTTCGAATACAGCTATACAAAGAAATGTTGTGGAACATTCTGTAGTAAACATATAAGACTTTTTTGCCTTTAAAACCTTTAAGTTTTGGACAAAATTTGTTTATACTATTCAGCATTTCAGTTCTTATCCTCTTCATATTTGTGTGAACATCCAGAGAAACTATAGGCTACTACATCTAGGACTACAAACTACTAGTTTGTTAAAATCTCAGCAGCACGTGATTCCATGAGTTTTTCCATGGAATTAATGCTAGTCATCCAATTATCCAAAGTTGTGGCCATACCAGCAATTTGTTTGCGATCTAAGACACGAGGTAATACCTAAAAAGGGAGATCGTTGTAGAATGTAATAAAGAAAATTAAGTAAACAGTTTCCTGTCATACCCAGGACATATTGACCACACCAGCAACTTGATCGATTTCTCCCTTAACCAAATCCAAAGCTAAAGCTTTCATTATCAAGAGTTCAACTTCTTTCAAAGGCAGTTGGGTTTCTTTGGCAATATCTTCAAATGAAATGGAACGCTGTGTGGCCGAACGCTTGAAAGTCATTTCCATTAGACACAATAAGGAAATTTTCTGTCTCAATTTAATTTCATGGGCCAATAAGTCGGGTATTTTAGACCAGGTGGGTTTCATGTCATTGAACCTAAAAGGAAAAAGAAGAGTAACATAATAAAAATATGTTTGTGTCAAAGAAATTTTAATCGTCTTACTTTTTAAGATCACCGGTATTGAAAGCCTTTAGCAATTCAATCAACCATTCATTTTCGCTTCCTTTTAATGCTGTCAATATGGGATGGGCCAACTGTAAAATGGAAATAAAATACACTAAGAAAACATGCCTTTCATTTTTCTTTCCTATGTTTTCTTACCAATTCGCCAATATTGTAAATCCCTTCACCCAATAATGCTGCCAGACCCAAACAGAAAGCCTGTTGAGCCCATTGATCTTTGGGATAATCATCGATAGAACAGCCCAAAAATTGTAAACCGCAACGGTAATAGTCACTGTGTTTACCCACACGGCGATAGTATAGTGAGGCTAACATATAGTATTTGCCATGAACGGGCGTAACATTGCCTACGTCTTCCAATGTGTCACGCAATTCTTCAATAATTTTTTTGCAGGCATCCAAATCATTGAGGTCAGACAAATAAATGTTGCCTTGTAGGACCTAAAAGAAGATATTATTGGAATAAAACTGATATTAGAAACCTAGGCGACTTCACACAATAAAAGACATAGGCACCAATTGCATTAGACAAGATACCTTTGTGTTTCTCTGAGAAAATTTTCACTCCCAATGCATCCAAAGAAGCTCGCTTCACCTATCTGGATGTATGGGATTGAAATGTTTTAAGTTTCCTATCCTTTTTTGTTGAACACTAATGGCATATAGCTTGTCCATTAGTACATATAATATCCTACCTGTGCATACCAAACAGCTTCATCGCATATCTTCACCTTATCCTTGATTTTATTTAAAAATTCAATGGCTTCTTTCTTGTCCGAGATATGCTCCACAATAACCTCAACTATTTCCACAAGACCATATGGATTAATTCTAGAAATAGGCAATAAAATAACAAATACCCCAAACATCAACGCATTCGCCATCAATTGGTACTTACTTCATTTCGAAAGTTTGCAAGAAATTCTGATATAGCTGCAATAAAGCATCCTCATCCTGCATCGAGGCATGATGAACAAATTTATTCAATTTAATGGTCAATTCATTCCATAATCTGTAAAAAACCAATACCATAATTTTATAAATGTATTCAAGCGTGGATCGCCGCTCCAAACCTACTTCTCATTGTACAATTCTTCCAATGAAGCCCATTCTGCCGCCAATTCTTTGTTGGTAGTTTTCTTTTGATTAGCTAAGTAGCCAGCTACATTAACTGTGGGTTGTGCCATTTTGTTGGGGCTATGTGTTTGTTTAAATTTTCAGAAAAATAATTCGTGAAATATATAACTTATTTTCTACTTCAACGCAGTCTCCTCTTCGGTCTCAACCAAAATTTTGCAAATCACCAATTAGTGGTGGGAACCGTTATCGTTTTGTGATTGCTATCGATTACTAACAATGTTCGGCTGATTTCGATGACCGATATCTTCTTTGCGATAAATACACGTTTTTAAATACAATAACGTTGACTGGCGGTTGGCGAACTTCAATAGTGGGATTCTGTATTTCCCCTGCTAACATTTTTTGAATTTGACTGCGCTTCTTAGGGGAATCCCACCACCACGAAAACAGTCGTATACGACATCCAAAACTCGTTGGAAAGGCGCCGTCACTATTGAGAAGTTGTACCACGCCAAGTTACTACAAAACAGTATCGCATGAGTGCAATTATTAGGTGTCTTTTTATTATTTTTTTTAATTAGAACGACGCCAATAAGAGCCCCTTTAAACTATCAGAAAAGTGAATTTTAAGGTAGTTGTAAAGAATCATTGTGGTTTAGATGTTTATTAATTTGATTAAACATTTATAAATTCTAACCTAACCATCACATTTAACATAATTTTTTGCATTAAGGCCGGTATGCACCTCTAGCGAAAAATTTCATTCCCATAAGAAATGCATTGCTATTTATAGGCCGGTATGCACCTCTAGCGAAAAATTTCATTCCCATAAGAAATGCATTGCTATTTATGCTAACGAAATTTTCGGTAGCGTTCAATTTCGTGAGCTGGTACGCACCTCTAATGAAAATAACAGGGTTGTCGAAAGCATATTTTGGCAGCAAACATTTAATTTATTACAATCATTGTGTGCGAAAAGCTTTAAAAGGTCTGTAAATAATAAACAATTTATTTGAGGAATATTTGGAACATATATTAACAATTTTTAAAAGCGATTAGCTGGTTTAAAATTTGTGTACACAGCCCTGTTTTTTTGTTGTAGACTTAAATAAATTTTTGCTACCGAAAATTTCGCTAGAGGTGCATACCGGCCTTATGCTAACAAAATTTTCGGTAGCGTTCAATTTCGTAAGCTGGGACGCACCTCTAATGAAAATAACAGGGTTGTCAAAAGCATATTTTGGCAGCAAACATTTAATTTATTACAATCATTGTGTGCGTAAAAGTTTTAAAAGGTCTGTAAATAATAAACAATTTATTTGAGGAATATTTGGAACATATATTAACAATTTTTAAAAGCGATTAGCTGGTTTAAAATTTGTGTACACAGCCCTGTTTTTTTGTTGTAGACTTAAATAAATTTTTGCTACCGAAAATTTCGCTAAAGGTGCATACCGGCCTTTAATAAAAGAATGATGTTGAGTTACATGTTGCAGCGTCCGTCAGCCAGTGTGTTAATTGTCGATGGAGGCAGCGTGCCTGGAAAAATATTTGAAAAATTATAACTTTATTCCAGTTGGAAAGTCAAAAATTGTTCACCAATATACCTTTCACAATTTTAAGCGAAATAACTATGTTTTCAGCACTTCATTATCGTTTTTATTTAAATAAATTATAAGAAGCTAAGCAAAATATAAAATGGCTCTTGTAACAATAGTGATGGCAAAATACGTTCATGTTCATTTCATACTTTTTCATACGATTGCCCCATCACAGTTGGCGATTCTTGTAGTGTCACTCACGACACTGTGGTAGCGATTAGGATGAAATGGAACTTTGAAATGCTGGCAGGGTATGAGCTAAAGCAGGATGTTTGATATTACGGAACGTATGTGAAATTGCGAGCCGAAGTATACATATTGTTACGAATTTGATATTTCTAGATTTAAGTTTATTCAAATTAGTTTCCGTTAATTTAAAATTTCAAATTGTAACGGTCGAATTACGTCATCACTTGTTATATAGATAGGCCATGGGTGTCAAACTAAGTTTGACAGTTCCGAAGATTAAGAATAAACGAGAAAAATATAAGCACGCTTACAATCTCTTTCCGTTTCTTTTTTGTAGTTTGCCAATTTTACACAAAACTGGAACGTTTATGATGCACGAGAGGATTTTTAAATAAATTAACATATTAAAAGTTCATATTTGAAAAAAAAATTGTGACCAAAACCGCGAAAATTATGAAATTTAATTTTGAGCAGCATTGCTCTTTACGAACACAAAAGCAAATGCGCGAAAATTAATATTTGGGACTGACTCTTTAAGGTGGGTATTAAGTTCGACTTTAGCCGCTCAAAACGTCATTTTTCACGATTACTTTTCTTTAATAATCCATTTTAAGGAATACAAACTTTGTGAAAATTTGCTTTGGGCTTTTCCCCATCAAGTTATAATAAAATTTGCAACAAATACGTATAATTTCATGCATTTTTCTTACTGATTTAGTTTTTACTTTAGCGATTTTAGCGGCTAAATTCGAACTTAATACTCACCTTTAAGGTGGGTATTAAGTTCGAGTTTAGCCGCTAAAATCGTAATTTTTTCACTATTACTTTTCTTTAATAATCCATTTTAAGGAATACAAAGTTTGTGAAAATTTGCTTTGGGATATTCCCCATAAAGTTATAATGAAATCTGCAACAAATATGTATAATTTTATAACTTTTTTTGCTGATTTAGTTTTCACTTTAGTGAAAATTAGCGGCTAAACACGAACTTAATACTCACCTTTACGAAAAAATCAAAACGAAATGTCAGAATATTAATTTTTGGAACTGACACATTTTTTTAAAGAGACACATGGTCTATCTATATAACATCTATTGTCTATGCAGTACACATCGTAGAGGAAATAAGTGAAACCAATCAATTAAACAAACAAATTGTAGATTGTCGTTATTTGAAAAGAACTGAGTTTTAATTATCGGGTAATTACATACGCCTCAATATAAAAACGTAACAATATGATTCTTATGGAGAAAACGTAAATTATATTATCCCTTACAACATTTCAAAGTTCCATTTCATCCTCGTCGCTACCACAGACTCGTAAATGTCACTACAACAATCGCCAATTGTGATGGGGGAAGCATATCAAAAAGTACAAAATGTACATGAAAGTAGTTTGCCATCACTATTGTTAGAATAGCCATTTTATATTTTGTGAAAGACAAGCGCAACTAGCTTATTATAATTTATTTAAATAAAAACAACAATAAAGTGCTGAAAACATAGTTATTACGCATAAAATGTGAAAGGTATATGGTGCCCAATTTTCGATTTTCCAAATGGAATAAAGTACTGATGAGAAACTTTTTTGTAGTAACTTGGCGTGGTACAATTTCTCAATAGTGACGGCGCTTTTCCGACGAGTTTTTGATGTCATATACGATTGTTTTCGACGTGGTGAGGATTCTAAGTAGTGCCGTCAAATTCAAAAAATGTTGGCTGGGACATAAAAGAATTTATATATTTTTATTCAAATTAATAAACATCTAAAAACTTGTGTTTTACTTGACCACCATAAATCTTTTACAACTATCTTCAAATGTACTTTTACAACAGTTTGAAGGGGCTCTTCTACTACGTTCGCACTAGACACGAAATCCTCGTAAACGAGGATTTTGGCCGAAATTCTCCTAGATCTCAGTAGATTTGTAATGGGCAAATATCAGCTGGCTCGTAGAGGATTTCAACAAAATCTCTTTCAAAATCCCCTATACTGCCTTGTACAACTGTGGTTTTAGTTCTAAAAATGCACTTTTTGCAACCCTGCCCCAATTTTCCTTCTGGATGAATGGGTGTGTGCGTGTGCACATACGGGTTTGTGTTTGTATTGATATATTTACAAACAGCTGTTAAATCCTCAAATCAACGAAATCTCGTTATTTTGCCAGTCCGAACACTTGAGATTTGTAAAGTAATTTGAGTTCTAAATAGCGAGATTTCGTGCCTAGTGCGAACGTAGTATTATTGGCGTCGTACTAAATTTACCTAATAATTACACTCATGCGATTCTTTAATTTAGTAACTTGGCGTGGTAGAATTTCTCAATAGCGGCGGCGCTTTTCCAAAGAGATTTGGATATCATATACGACTGTCGTTGTGGTGGGGATTTCAGATTCTTTGAAAATTTTCGGGAATCTTTAAATATTTTAAGTAATAACAATCTACAGCTCCCAAAAATTGTTGTACATCAAACCAATTTACGGCAGTTTTCTTGTAGTTCCGTAAAAGTAATTTAACGGAAAAGTTAACTAACAATATTTTCTTCTAACGAAAAATTTTAACTGGTGGTTAAGGAAATGAATTTCAGAAGAGTCAAGTTAACTAACATCAAGATTTTTCTATTGTGATCAACCTTTTTTCTATTGTGATTTATATTTGTATGCATGTCATTTTGATTAATAATATTGGTGAGATTTGTATATTTATTTTGAAAAATGAACGAAACAAAAGAAAAAAGAAATCGGTAAGTACTAATTTCTTTGCAAATTCCTGATTTTAATTTTTTATATATATACACATTTATATTTAGTTGCCCGAATTTCACGCCCAAGGAAGAAGATGTTTTGATTTGCCTTGTTGAGAAGTATGCGCATATAGTCGAGTCATAAGTAACGAACGGTGTAATCTTCCGCCAAAAACAAGAAACATGGGAACGCATCCAAAGAGAGTTCATTGCCCAATGTAATGCCCAGCGGTCTGTAAAAAACTTGCGGGATAAATACGACAACTTAAAGAAAAAGGCGAAGGAGACGTTGGCAAATGACAAGAAGAGTATTTATAAGACTGGTGGGGGAAATTTTGAAAGCAAAGTAAACGCAAGTACATTGCGCATAGCGACTATATTAGGTTCATCTGCTACAGGATTGGAAAATAAAATCGACTCAGATAATTGTGAGTATTTAATACATTATCCAGTTAAAACTTCTCAATATGTACCTGGAGGGTCATCTGCAGTTTTAGAAGAAAATGTGTTGGAATCCTTCGAAGTTGTAGACGATGAAAACGTTATAATCGAAGCGGTGGAGACTTTATTAGATACTGAGGATGTGCCACCACTGGACTTTCAGGAAACTAAGCCTATAGAAAGTGTAAAACCTATATATTTTCACCCTATTTGGTTAATAGTTATATAATTTGAACTAATTTGAAAAAATAACTGATCGATACTTAATATTAATAAAGTAAAATTTTTCTACATGTAACATTTATTAATCAGGATTGCAATTGGGCGAAATGGAATCCTCAGCAATTAAAAAAAGTAAAGTCCTCAAAATTACAAGTTAAAAAGTTTAAAAAGTGAAGAAGTTTTGGACATCCAAAAGAAATTTTTCGAAAACGAAGGCAAAAGGGCAGAAGAGCGAAATAAACTACAAAAAAGAAAACTGGAGTTGAAAATTGAACTTTTGCAACTTGAAATTGAACACAAACGAATACTTATTGAAAAACAAAATGATAAATAATTTTTATGATTTTTTAATGTAGTATTACTAATCTGTTAATTATATTATTTACAAAATTACTAATCTGTTAATTATATTATTTACAAAATTATAAACCGATATATTCCATTTGTTGTTGCTGATCAATTTGCAATTTAGCAAAATAGTTATTAATGAGATTGCTTATAGTACTTGAATTATTGGGTGATATATTTTCGTGAAAGTCCAAATCATCCGTATCTACTTCCTCGTATTCTGTTTCAGAAAGTTCTACATCTTTTTGAAGACGGCAAATATTGTGAAGGACGGCACATGCAACGATAACGGCCATGGTAGATCTTACTGATAGACGAATTCCAAGAGAAAGAACTGGAAAACGACGTTTGTAGACACCAAAGCAGCGCTCTACAACGTTTCGTGTTCGAATTTGGGACTCATTGTACAGATTCTCCGCTTCGTTGTTTGGATTACTGAGAGGAGTGAGCAGATAAGGTTTCACTCCATACCCACTATCGCCTAATAGCCAATAGTCTTGGAATTCCCTACATTCAAGTCTTGATTTAATCCTACTGTTATTAAAAATATTGCTGTCGTGGGCAGATCCAGGCCATCTGGCTCCAATATCAGTTATGACCAGATTAGCGTTACATATTGCCTGTAAATGGTGAATTGAACGAATTATAGATATATGGTTCAAAAACACCAAACTTACTTGCACATTGAAAGAAAAATAGCCTTTCCTGTTGCGGAATACTTCCGCTTCAGATCCGCCCGGTGATTGGATTGAATATGGGTGCAGTCAGTTGCACCTAAAACTTTCGGAAACCGTGCTATTTCATAAAATTATGCTGAAGTTCTTTTCATTTCTTCCTCATTTTTCGGCATGCAAATAAATTTTTTAGATAATTTCGCGATTGCAAATGACACCTTTCTAACAACACGACATGCAGTTGGTACACTAACACCGCAATAATCCGCCACCGTTATTTAAAAGTTACCACTTGCATAAAATCTAAGGGTAAGAAAAACCATCTCACTGACGGACAGAGCATATTTCCTGCGGAAATATCAATTAAATATTTTACACATATTTATTGTATATTACCTTCTCAATTTTGGCTCAAGGTCATCCTTAAGTTGATTTATGAGATATTGCGCTGTTTATTTTGATACCCTATATCACGCCTTAAATTCTTCATTTCCTAAGTTTAAGTGATTTTTCCGCGCCTTATATTGTCGACTATTTTTGATGCGTATATTGTAATACACATTATTCAAATGTGAAAATTGGCCGATATTTTCAATTTCAATTTCAATTTTATTTGCCATTTTTTAAGTTCATTACAAATTATTAAATTTCGTAGATATGGCTTACTCTAAATATATCAACAGAAAATAAACCTACTTAAAAACTAGTTCAAGTATACAAAAACTTAATAAATTAACGTTGCTGTAGACATTCCACAAGCAAAACCTTCATAAAGTAATTTTCACAAAAATCAAGAACAAAAACGCCCCGAAAAAATTAGAACTATTATAAAAAAGGGCTTATATCATAAATGTTATAAAAGACTAAATTGTTATATACACCTTAAAACTAAATCTAAAACTAAATTATAACTAAATTATTTACATATGTACAGAGCTGGTAAGTGTTTATATTTACACCTAAAATCAAACATTCCTTATGGTGTCATTGTGTTGTGTCATAGACAATATCATTAATATTTAATGTATTTATTCTTCTATGGTAGAAGAGTAATTTTTCGTCGTTATAAAGATATCCCCTCTCCTTTAAGATTGGGAGGGCTGCCACTGGTAGATACTTGATGTTTAAAAGATTGTCAGGGTCCATATCGAATCTTATAGAGTCTTTAATAAGCCTATTGGACATGTCTCCATTCCTTCCAAGAAATGAAAAGCATTATTAATCATAAATTTATCCACTCTGTCTATTTCAGCCCTATCATAGATGAGTCTGTTTGCCGGTCTTCTAATATTACCATCATCATCAATTCTGTTCCGTAAACCAAGACAAGTTCGAAGTATTTTCCGTTCCCAACTTCTTATCCTTTCCATCTGGTTTGATGATATTAAATACCATGCCGGGAATGCATAAGTAATTAATGGTCTAATTAATTGTTTATAAATTAATAATTTGATTTGTGGAGATAGACCATTCCTCATTCGTAATAAACCACGATAAACGAAATACATTTTCTTTGCCTTTTCCAAAATTTTGTCTATATGTCCCACAAACTTTAATTGGCTATCAAAAGTAATTCCCAGATATTTAATCTCATTATTTACCTGAATGCGTCCTTCATTTATCCCGTCATTCACACAAAGGCTAGGAATAAAATTTCTATAATTCGGGTAGACATCACTTCTCTTACCAGTAAAAACTATTGCGTTACACTTTCCAATATTCCATCTCATTCCCCATTTAGCAAAGTGCCCACCCAAGGTAGCCAAATATGAATTTAATTTATTCTCTGTTATTCTAGCATTTGCCCCTGAGCATGCTAGGATAATATCATCAGCATAAATCCGCAATTGCGCCCCAGAGGGAGGCCCAGGTATATAACTCATATAAATATTATATAGGGTGGGGGCCAAAAGGGAACCTTGAGGGACACCTGCCAAAATTAGTTTACCAGTAGATAAGACATCACCTATTCTGACTTTCAAACATCGATCGTTCAAAAAGCTGCATATCATTCTACACGTTATCCTATCAAAACCAAAAGATTGCATTTTATACAATATACCCTTATGCCAGACCGTGTCGAAGGCCTTAGCAAAGTCCAGTCCTGCAACAATAGTACCCCTTTTGTGATTTAGTCCGTCTGTAATAAATTTTGAAAATGTCCCAAGTGCATGCGTTGTTGAATGTTCACGTCTAAAACCAAATTAACAGTCCCTAAGTAAATTTGTTCGATCCATAAAGTCCTCCATTCTCTTTAAAATAATTGCCTCTAAAATTTTTCCAAAAGGGGATAATAAAAAGATTGGTCCATAATTGTTGGGACAAGAAGCATCTGTGCCAGGCTTTTTAACTGGAACAATCAGAGCACGTTTCCACGCTAAAGGCCGGTACTATGTTCATTCTTGCGAAAAATTTTTATGGAAACCATTATTTCGCACATAGAAAGCGGCGTTTTTTTAGGTAGCTTGGAGCGCTATTTTACAGGGAGCGATATTGGATTAAGTTGGTGGTTGTTGCTTGTTTTTACAAAATAACATTTTATTTTTCCTTGGACAATTGATCTGCTATTCCTTTGATCCTTTGTATAGTTTCGGAACAAAAATATGGTCCGTGTTTGATTTATAAACCCGCACAAATAGTTTTTAATAAATAAATTATTTCTTAATTCACATTGCAAATGGCGCCGTGCTATAAACGTCAGTTTTTCAACACGAAAAAACAAAGTATCAAAAATGGAAAAAATTTCGCAAATTTTTCGCATTTTTTGATTTTGTATGGAGTTTCAACGCGAAAACCGAACAGAGTACCGGCCTTAAGGGAAAAGAGCCAATATTTACACAATGATTAACTAATACTGCCAAAAAAAACAAAAATGGTGTTGCCGGCTCTCTTCAATGCCATATCGGGGATACCATCCTCCCCGCAGGATTTTTTGGCAGGTCTATGTTTTATAATTTTACCTATTTCCTCTGGTTCTATAAATCCCGCATTTCTCCAGGAAGTTCTATCCACAACTGAAATAGAATCAGCGCGAAAATTTTGGCAGAATCTGACAGTAGGTGTTTCACATGCGATATCTTGTACTGCATTTTCTACAGCCACTCTTGTTGGTTCCTCAATATTTCCATTCATTCTAAATGAATTCCTAATGAGATCTGCCTAATATAGCTAAACCTACAGCTCTCCTGACTTTACTATATGTCCTGTTCTTTACTTGATTGCTATTTAAAAATTTCCTCATCCTTTCCTTTTCAAAAATACATATCGAACCCTCTATAATCCTATCTAAATTTCTTATATTGGCCCTAATCACCGGTATATCCGTTCGATCACATCTACGCCTCAATACCCTACATAATCTCTTCCTTTCCCTTATAAATCTTAAAATTCTAGGAGGCAAATCTCCCAATGATTTATCTCTCCCCATAACTTTTGGGACCGTTAAATCAATGGCCTCTTTAAAAACTAAAATTAGACCCTCAACACATTCGTCAATTTCAGTTTTGTCAACATTTCTGTCAACCGGCAACATTTTGTCCTGAAGTCCAATACTCATTTTTCTTTGAAATTGATTTATATTCATTTTATTAAAGTTATAAAATGTACGAGGTTCACACGACATACTTTCTGCAGCAATAGGTGGGAAATTTAAGGCCAAGTGATCTGATTCATAGTCTATTGTTAAACATTTTGTGCCCAAGGGGGGAGAAGCACCCGGCGAATGAAGAAACATATCTATATATGAGCCGGAGGCGGGACGAGTCGGAGTATTAGTCCCACAAATTTCTAAGTTAGGACAATTTATTATAAAATTATGTAATAATCTGCCCCTTGAATTGGTGACATCACCACCCCAAGATGGGTGTCTGGCATTAAAGTCGCCCCCCAAGACAACTTCTCCTCTTGTACATAAATCCAAAATGGAATCAAAATGTTCAGGAACAAAACGAGTTCCATGAGGCATATATCCTGCTACAAAAAATATGGGCCTGGTATTCCTAATCCATATTTTAACAATACAAAATTCAAAACCATCTGAAATTATGGGTACCCTTTCACATTTTATGTGCTTCTTAACTAAAATAGCCGTCCCACCACCTCGATTGTCATTGTCCCTGTCTTGTCTAAAAATATTATAATTGTCCATTGTAAATTTTTGTCCAAGTCTTAGCCATGTCTCTGCCAAAAGTAAAATATCTGGGTCATTTGTCTGTAAATATAATTTTAAAAAGTGTTGTCTCGTAATAGATACAACCGAATTTACATTAATAAATATGCATTTCAACATATTATAATCCTTTCATATGAAGGAGCAGCCCCAATAAAGCACTGGCCCTACCCTCCGAACTCTCCCCAATAAACACAGGATGAGCGTTTTTCAAATACAACACCTTTTCAGTTTGAGGATAAATATCATTTTCAACATAAATTCAACTTGACTTGAAACAAGTCATCTTCAATACATTTTCAAATTGTTTGCGGATCACTTCCAAACCGCCAAAATATTGACGAAAACTTTGAAAATGTGTTGAAGATAATTGGAGAAAACTTTGACAAAACACTACCATGAAAAGCAACGAAAAAACCACATGGTTTTCAATACTACTTTGTGCAACGAAGTTCGTGGAAGAAATAAAAAAATGTGGAAATTTTTTGATAATCAATCAACTGAAATTTCTTAAAATATTTTATAATAATTGGTAAGTAAAAATAAAACACGAAATGAAAACTTTAAGGAAGTCACTAAACTCAAATCTCTTTGCAGACAACTAAAATCTTTGGATGCTGCTGCTTGGAAAAATTAAGAGGCTGGTTATGCTTTCCCATACCAACTGGATGATAAATCACATCGATAGTTTAATTTACATCGCATCATCGGTTCAATTTGTTATTTTGTGAATTCATATTGCTAAAAATTTATTCTAACTCTCTGGCCAGCACGTTAGTTGCAAATTGCCGGAATTTTAATGAATTTTATAACCATTTTGTGACACCAACGTTCTTGAGGAAATCGAATTTTCAGTTGGAAGAAATACAAAAATACGAAATATTTTGGACAATAGACTGGAATTAATCCAAAAAGATAACTATAATTGGTAAGTCAAAATAAAAAGTGAAATGAAAACTTAATGGAAATCACTAAACTCGATTGTTTTGCAGAAAACTAAAATCATTGGATGCTATATTCTTGGAAGATGTTGGCCGATGAAAAAATGATGAAAGAAACAACAAGGAAAAGTTTCCAGAAAACTTTCAAAGTGCAACAATTCCCATATCAAGAACTTCTGGATGAAAATGTGCATTACATCAATTTACATCCCGTCATCAGTTTCTTATTTTGTGAATTGCTCTTGCTGGAATCTATTACAACACGCAGGCCAGCAAGTTCCTCGATAGTAATTATTTCAAACTGGCAGCATATTAATTAATAATTAATTAATAGTTATGTGACACCAACATTATGGAGGAAATCGAATTACACATGTAAAAATGTTTAAGATATTTAAAGTTGTATTGATAGTTTTATTTATTAATAGTTAAATAAGATAATTATGTTTTGATTGGTATTATATTATTATTTTTATATATTATTAATGTTATTTTTAATACTATTCTATTTTTTACCGAAAAAAAATTAATAAATTATACAAAATCCCTAGAAATTTAGCGTTGACTTTCAGTTAGAAATGGGATTGAATTTCATACAAATTGTGGTTAGAAAATATTCGCAACAATATTAATTTTTAATTTGTCTCACATTGAAAACTGTTTGAGAAATTATTAAGCAGCGATGCATTGCAATTTGGGGATTACAATTGAGAAATTATTGCTGATGTGTTGAATTTTACTGTTGAGGGTAATGTCTGTTTTTTGTTGAGAACGCGATTTTCTCAACAATTTCTCAACTTGAATATTACCCTAATCCTTTGAAAAAATGTTTGAAAAATTATTGCATTTTAGTATTTTTCAAACGTTTGTGTTTATTGGGTATAGATCTAAATTGTGGAGCAAAAGAATCAATGTCCCTTAATAAATCTAAAATTCCTTTACCGTAAAATGCCACACAGTCACGATGAATAGTTTTGCCCGCAGTTATAGCACCACCATCGGCCATTCTGCCTGGAATTGATGCTGCCACCCGATATTCATTTTGTTTATATTATAATATACAAAAACATTTGACATTATATTCCGGTTAACTGCTTAACTACCAGAAAAAAACTCAGTTAAATTTAACGATTAATTTTCAGTTAATGATGTCATATAATTTTTAAGTGAACTACCTGAAATTCATTTAGAGGTAACGGAGACTTTAACTACCAGTTATTTTTAACGGACCTACATGAAAATGGCCGTTAGTTTAACTAAATTTTTATCAGATAAACGCGGTCTTGTCACTGACCTTTTATCATTGCTTTTTATTTTTGTGGCACGAATTTCATGTCACATGAACTCATTATTCAAAGGACCTTATAGTTTACTTTGATTTTTGATGAAATTGTGCTGCCTCATGCATAATAAATTCATACTCAAAGTGCACCATAAATATTTATTAACTCAATTTGTCGGGTATGAAATCTAAGGGCCGTTTACACTGAGTGAAAACTCCATTTTATTAATAAACAAAAGGGCTGTTTTCTTTTAGCACTGGATACCCTAAGCCGTGAAGGACTAAAAGAAAACAGAGTACTCGTTTATGCAGGACATCTCCAAAAATATGCAACACTGTCATCAGCTGTTCAAAAACAATCACAGCAAATAAGTGAAATCTTGCATTTTTAATGTATGAAATGCTCCAATTAGTAATAAATATTTACTGCTACGATTATTTATGACACTATACCACTTTGAATTTTACGTTTTTCGATAAATTAGCCACAATAAAGTGCTATTGTGAATCGATGAAGCGTCACTTTATCAAAACAGAATCTGGCAAGATCGGCGCGACTTGCACTGATGAGATGTTCTGGATAGAACACCAGTGCAACGATGTTCTGGATAGCCCATACAAATGTTGTATCCAGTGCAAAAAGAAAACAGCCCTAATGATAAAAACCCACAATTTTAACAAATTGGAATTATTTTTTCGAGAAAATCCCGGGTGACAGCCCCAAAGGTAAGTACTATGTTCGGGTTTTTCACCAAAACACTAAACTAAAAATACAAATATATTTGTGAAGACGTTTTTGTTTTATATTTTGCTCAAGTCTTACCAAATAATGGATGAAAAAGATCCAAGGAATTGATTGCAAATAATTTTATATTTCTAAATTAATTAATTAAAAAAGTAACCGTGAAAACATGCTGGTTTTCAGCTTGAAAACTGAACATAGTACTCCTCTTAAGGGTAGGTACTATGTTCGGTTTTCGAGTTGAAAACCACTTTATTTTCGCGATTACTTTTCTTTAAATAATCAAAATTATAAATAAAAACAAACTTATTCCTGTAAAGTCTTGCCGAAATCTAGAGGAACAAGAAACTACGCATCAATTGTGTTAATTTGTCTGCTTTATATTGAACTGTTTTAATAAAGTAACCACGAAAATTTCAACGCGAAAAGCGAACATAGTACTTACCTTTATTCGGAAACAAGAACAGAGGAAATATTTGCTGACAAATTTGTTTTATTTGTTCGTCGCGGAAAAATGTGTCGCCTGCCGCCTATCGCTATGGTTATATTTACACACACATTCTCGGACTACTTTTTTGTTCATTGGATATGCTACATTACCTCGTATACTCACCATTATAACAACACAACTGTTAAAATTCTCCCATATTTTACCATAGTTATTCAATAACTGTGAAAGTATTCGTTATTCACTTGGCCAACATATGTATCGGCTGTCAAATTGTCGAACACTGGTCATTCAATTGACAGTTCGAACGGAACAGCTGTGCCTATCGGATGTTATTGAAAGAAATTTGATAAGTTGCCGTAGAAAAAAAGAGTGTATAAGCGGAATTACGAGTTAATTAATAAAAAATAAAGGATTGTTTTAAATAACAACAACAGCAAAAAAGGATATTCATATTGGGAAACTTGGCGTTTTTTTACAAAATCAAATCTCATACTTTGTGCGAAATCCAGATAGTGGAAAAACATAAAAGTTATTGTTGCACAGAAAAACTTGGAGAAAAATCCAAGAGCAATAACATTTCCACACGACAAAAGAGTTTTCGCCTGTGATTGTTTTGTGTTTGCGTTGTTAATTTAGCTAAAAGCTAAAAGTACCTTTGCCAGACAAACGGAACGTGGTTTTTTGATCTGCCTCAATTATACGGAAGGAAAATTTAGATATAAATTAAATAGTGGAAGTGCAATAAATTATATAATAATTGACGGAATTTGTAGATTGGCAATCGAGTGGTATTAACAAAATTTTAAGTTTTTTGTTTTTGTATTTACTTCCCTCTCGTCGTCGTCCATTTGGTTATATGACGTTTGTTTAGCTATTTTTGGTGAAATTGTTGTTCAATACCACATAGTTCGCGTACAAATCCAACAAACCATTGGCCAACAATACCGTCACAAAAAAAAAAAAATAAAATCAAAACAACAAAACCAACTATTGGAATCTTACAAAGTATATGGATATAAAAAATAAATAAATAAGAAAAACAACAACAACAAAATAGCAAAGCGAGGAGTTTGTTACGTGAATTTTATAAACAAATCCAAAATACCCCCGGTATCGAAGAAGAAAACATATAAAGAAATCATTTATCGAACGACGTTGCCTCAATGCCACGAAATTAAAAAAACACAAAAAAAAAAAATGAACAAAACTTGACAAATGAGTGATAATTACAAAAAGAAACTTTTTTCTCCCATTGATGCCAAAAACGCACCTTAAACATAGCAACTAATACGAAAGTGTTAATCCAATACCTAATCCACCAAGATATTGGGACATCACAACGCAACCGGGATAAACATTATTAGTTTCCATCCATTTAGTCATCATATAGTTGGCAGGCATTTTGGACAACATAAATAGGTATGTGATAATTTTACATCTTTTAATTTCTTTTATTGAGGCGTTTGTTTTTTTTTATTAATGAAAGCGCTTGTGTTTTGTTTTTACATAAACGAGAGCAAAAGTGGTCTTCCAGCAACACTGTGATTATATTCATAAATGGAACAAAAACCTAAGCAAATCTGGGCTACAATTTGAAGACTTCAGTCTTCAGTCAATTTTATGCTCTAGTTACCCAGATTTGATTGAAAAAGGGCAACCTTTAATAAATTGGAACAAAGATGGTCTAAATGAGGCAAAGATGTGGTATTGTTAGCAGGGCGACTTCAGCATTTTTCATCAGCCTCGACTCCGGCTCCGGAGTCGACTCCGGATAATATAACTAAATCTCATTTTAATACCACTAATTCATAGTTCTATTGTGGGGGGTTGCCGTAAATGGATCGATATAAATTATTGTATTTATTTATGTGTGCAACAAAAGATCTTAATTTAACATTTGATGCAAATTGAACTCTATATTTTTGAACTTTAAGGCAATGTCGGTCCTATGTTTAATAAATAAAATAATGATATAAATATCCATCACAATGTGAGCAGATACCAACAGTCTTCAGTATATGTATTTGTAGACAAGTAAAAAAAGTTCAAAGTCGGACGGGACTCATTATATTATACCCTTCAAAACATTGTGGACCAAAATTATTGATACCATCTCAAATCCTTTAAATATGTTGCTAGCGATATTTAAAGGTTTATATTCCCATATGAATAAATTTGAATCTGAACCAATTTAGACAAAATTTTATACACTTCTACAAAATCTATTTACTTAAAATTTAAATCTAACGTTATGGGACGAAACACAATTTAATTAAAAACCAAATAAGGAATGTCTGAAGTCGGGCGGGGCCGACTATAATATACCCTGAACAACTTTGTATTTAAATTTCGATAAAATCTAAAATCATTCAAATTTGTTGAGTTTATGTTCCCATTAACCAATACTTTAAAACTGACCCGATTTGGACAATATTTCTGTCAGACTTCTACAAAATCTTTGGCACAGCTAATGCCTTGGGCACAGTGTGACGTAGGCTATAAATATGGAAAATATTTATAATTTTTTAGGTAATTTCGCAAAAATGCATTTATGAGTCATCAGTCGATAAATATGTATTTATTACGGCCATTTTCATGTAGCCCCCTTAGGCTTTAACTGCCAGTTAACAGAAAGAAAAATGGCAAAATCTTTTCTCCGGTTAACTTTAACTGAAAAATTTTGAGCAGTTAAGTTTCTGGCATATGGAATATGTACGCAAGATGACAGATATGTACATATCACGGTTTAAAAGTTCGTTAGCTAACATAGCACTAACGGAGTTTCATGAAAATGGGGGCTCAGTCTATTCAGTCCATTGTGATACCACATTGGTGAACTTCTCTCTTATAACTGAGTGCTGCCCGATTCCATGTTAAGCTCAATGACAGCTCCTTTTTATAGCCGAGTCCGAACTGCGATCCACATTGCAGTGAAACCACATAGAAAGCTTTGAAACTCTCAGAAATGAGGTGGGATAATCCACCGCTGAAAAACTTTTTGGTGTTCGGTTGAAGCAGGAATCGAACCCACGACCTTGTGTATGCAAGGCGGGCATGCTAACCATTGCACCACGGTGGCTCCCTATTAGAGATATAGGAAAATTTGAGTAATTTGTACAAGTTTTCGACTTTAGCAGAGAGTATCAGTGAGCATCAGTAAGAAATAAAATTTTGAGAAAATTTGCTATATGTTAGAAATAAAAGTTTGAGAAAATTTTCTATAGAAATAAAATATTGAGAAATTTTTCTATAGAAATAAAATTTTGACAAAAATTTTCTATAGAAACAAAATTTTCCATAGAAATAAATAAAAAAAAGATCAATAGAAATATAGTAAATAAAATACTGACAGAATTTTCTATAGAAATACAATTTTAACCAAATATTCTATAAAATTAAATTTTTTACAAAATTTTCTGAGTATAAATCAGGCCAGGTGTATATGGGTGCTATATAAATCTGAACAAAATATGTTGCTAATGCGAATGTTAATAAATTCGAACAAGGATGGTCTAAATGAGGCAAAGATGTGGTATTGTGACAACATTAAGATGGATCAATGCAGTGTGTCTTATATGTATTGCAACCAATTGCAGGTTGCTGAAGTTTACAGTTTGCAATATCATTTTGACCTGTGGCATTCAAAAATAAAGTTATGGATGTGCAAACGTGCTAATATAATTCCAATATAATTGGATGGAAAACCATAAGTGGCTATCGTTAGATTCATCTAGCATTTCCATGTGAATATCTTGTGTTTCTTGTACCAATGCTCGTTAACGTGCACCGGCAGTGCAGCATAGCATCCAAAAAGTTAACCCTTTCACTACCGAAATAAACCTAATGTTAAAAACTTATTTTTCTTCTATTTTTACTTGTTTAGTACAAGCAAGTAGAACAAAAATTGTCATTTTGAAAACCTACCTCAATGACTTCAAGAGCTATATGAGCTTGTTCTGAAAACTTGATTCTCGAATTGTGACTAAATGGCCTCACGAAAATAAGCGCTATTTGGCCTATAATATCTTTCGAAGTGTGGGAAAAAATACAAAAAAGAACCCGAAAAAGTGTCGGCTATAGTTTTTGTATAAATGTTCATTTTCTAGAAACATACAGAAAATTTTAGACTAATTGTCTCAAATTTTCGTATTTTTTGTTTATTGTTAAAGATGTTTATAAAAATGTATTTTAGACCTCACCAATATGGACAATATTTATAGCTTATTTAGATTAAAGCCTCTACTTTAAAATAAAATCGAGAAATAAATCGAAACTAAGTGGAAAAACAGAATTTGGTGTCTATTTCGATTGTCCTTCTAAGTGGACATCGGTAGTGAAAGGGTTAACGAAGAAACTCCAGCCTGTCAATAATATCAAAAAGTATCACATTTAATGGTACAAAAAAAGGTGGCACAAAAGTATCACCGCTTGAAAAAAGTTGTACAAGGTATCTTTAATATAGAGGTGTTCATAATTAGAAAGCGATATGGTAATTTGAAAGCCAAATTCAACGCGATGCACAAAAAGAAAGACTGGAAAGAGCCAAGGAGATGCTTTGGTGCAGGGAAGTGGTCTGTCACCAAATTTGGTTTGAGATGTTAAGCCATTCTACATAGAAATATAAAATTTAGTCAAAATTTTATTTCTATAGAAAATTTAGTCAAAATTTTATTTCTATAGAAAATTTAGTCAAAATTTCATTTCTATAGAAAATTTTGTCAAAATTTTATTTCTATCGAAAATTTAGTCAAAATTTCATTTCTATAGAAAATTTTGTCAAAATTTTATTTCTATAGAAAATTTTATTTAAATTTTATTTCTATAGAAAATTTTGTCAAAATTTTATTTCTATAGAAAAATCTATCAAAACATCAAAAATTGTACCAATCTACCAAACTGTACAAAATCTACCATTTTTGGTAGAATTCTACCAACTATGGCAACCCCACAAAAAATGTTGTTGTCTTCCATGATGCGCCGATCATGGTTACCCTTTATTTGGACGACTTTTAGAGAGTAAATAGCTTCCTCAAAATTATTATAGAAATCCAAAAAATAGCTATGAAAACATTGCGACCATGGGTCAAAAATAATGCCGAATATTATCGGGAAATTGTCTTAAACACAGCATTGAAGATCTGGGCAGTTATTCATTTCGACGCATATCAGGGACCAAAGATCGAAAATCTCCGAATCTCAATCCTTTGGATTATTCGGACTAGAGCATAAGGTTGACACTAAAATAACCAAAATGTCTACCATGTCTGGTCAGCGCTTCTCCGGGTATAGTACCATCCCCTGAGTCGATATAGCGATGTCGGCATGTCTGTTAATACATTTTTGTTACGAAAGTCTTGATCGCTCTTGTAATCGATCCCTTTAAATCGATCCCTTCAAGGCCGAAAACAGTCCACCCATCTTTTTGGTTTTCTTATAAGAACGAAAATGCTGATTAGCTTTTTTGCAGGAATGTTTGACTGTAAAACATGGCACCATGAGTTCGATCCATCCCGGTTATGAATAGCTTTTCGAATCATAATTTGAGCCACATATTCAAGAGATAAACTGAGAGACTTGCAAGCAGGAAGAGACAACTATACAAGTCAATGTATATTCTATAAATATAATTCCTCGAGTGATGACGCGATATTCTAGGAAAATACATTTTTTCAGTTTGTCGTTCAAGAAAAAAATGTAGCTCCAAATAATGTTGCAAATAAGTATTTTCCACATGTTACATGTTAGCATGCTAATGTAAAAGTAATCAATAAGTATTTACACCTTTTTAAAATATCAAGTTACCACAAGATTACTTTGTAAGGAGAGCTTTAGGTGAGCTGGACTGACAATTTTGGCAAATTCCCTCGTCTTTTCAACTCCCTTTGGGGAACTCTTTTTGAATTTCCATCAGAATTCATGGGCAAGAGGTGTAAGTTTAGGACAACTATTATGACAAGTAGTCAAGAATTTATGAAACCTTCTAAAATTAAACTTCCTTACCATGACACCATAACGAAATGTAACGACTTCAGCCCCAACAGTTCTTTTTGTTATTTTTTGAAACTATATTTCTTACTTTAGTTTTATTTCAGATCATTTCCGTTTGTAACCGAACGATATTTCTTTTACATTTCCCATTATATCCATCACTTACACACATTCTCTTATACACCTTTGACAAAATAAAATGAAAATTTCCGCTTATTAACACTACCTTTCAAGCAAAGCCTAGCAAAATGATTTCCTTACAAATGTTCGGGACTTTCATACATTACATGTGCTTAGCCTTTTTGTTGCAATCCTAGTCATAGACATAATTCACCATAAATATAACCCACGTCCTGGATCAAATTCCGTTTACTGCATCTACAGATGCTTCCGAAGGGGGACCTCATATGTCGATCTGCCAGACATGGTACTCGTTAATGTTATACTTGCTCCTTGGTGTGATATTTAGTATTTTTGTGTGGAACTTCGATTTGTAATACGTATTATTTATGATGGCAATTGTGATTTCTTTGGCTACTGCCTCATTTTTGCTTCCTTTAAGTAGCTAAATGTATGATGCAAAAAAAAAAAACAAAAACACCTAGGCGTGTGTCTTTCTTTTTGCGACAAAAAGTAGGAGTTATCGGACAGTGGTAATCATTATGAAATAAGATGGCGGTTATTAATATTTATTTAAATTATGGAAATACATTGGTAGCCTGGTCTCATTTTCTTGTATTTCTCTATTGAAAATGTTCCCAATATTTTATTTCTATAGAAAATTTTCTCAAAATTTTATTTGTATAGAAAATTTTCTCAAAATTTTATTTCTATAGAAAATTTTCTCAAAATTCTATTTCTATAGAAAATTTTTTGAAAATTTTATTTCTATAGAGAATTTTCGGAAAATTTTATTTTTATAGAAAATTTTTTCAAAATTTTAAAACTATCAAAAATTTTCTCAAATTTTTTTTATAGAAAATTTTATTTCTATAGAAAATTTTATTTCTATATAACATATCCAGAAAATTTTATTTCTATAGAAATTTTTTCTAAAAATTTTAATTCTATAGAAAAATTTCAAAAAATTTTATTTCCATAGAAAATTGTATTTCTATAGAAAATTTTCTGAAATTATTATTTCTACAGAAATTTTTCAAAAAATGTTAATTCTATAGAAACATTTCAAAAAATGTTATTTCTATAGAACATTTTCTCAAAATTTTATTTCTGTAGAAAATTTTCCGAAAATTTTATTTCTCTATAGAATTTTTTTCAATAGAAAATTTTATTTCTATAGAAAATTTTCTGAAAAATTTATTTCTATACAAAATTTTATTAAAATTGTATTTCTATACAAAATTTTATTTCTATAAAAAAAAATTCTGAAAATTGTATTTCTATAAAAAAAAATTCTGAAAATTTTATTTCTATAGAAAGTTTTTCTAAAAATTTTAATTCTATAGAAAAATTTCAAAAAATTTTATTTCCATAGAAAATTGTTTTTCTATAGAAAATTTTCTAAAATTTTTATTTCTATAGAAATTTTTAAAAAATTTTAATTTTATAGAAACATTTCAAAAAATGTTATTTCTATAGAAAATTTTCTGAAAATTTTATTTCTACAAAAAAAAAAATTCTGAAAATTTTATTTCTATAGAAAATTTTCGCAAAATTTTATTTCTCTATAAAATTTTTTTCAAAATTTTATTTCTATAGAAAATTTTCGGAAAATTTTATTTCTTAGAAAATTTTCTAAAAATTTTATTTCTATAGAAATTTTGCCGGATTTTTTTTTCTATGGAAAGATTGTCAAAATTTTATTTCTATAGAACATTTTCTCAAAATTTTATTTCTGTAGTAAATTTTCTCAAAATTTTATCTCTATAGAAAATTTTCTCAAAATTTTATTTCTATAGAAAATTTTCTCAAAATTTTATTTGTATAAAAAATGTTGTCAAAATTTTATATCTATAGCAAAATTTCTCAAAATTTTTACTTCTATAGAAAATTTTATTTCTATAGAAAATTTGCTCAAAGTTTTATTTCTTTTGAAAATTTTCTGAAAATTTTATTTCTCTATATAAAAAATTTTATATCTATGGAAAATTTTCTGAAAATTTTATTACTAAAGAAATTTTTGTCAAAATTTTATTTCTATAGAAAATTTTCTGAAAATTTTAATTTTATTTTCATAGAAAATTTTCTAAAAATTATATTTCTATAAAAATTTTTCTGAAAATTTTATTTCTATGGAAAGATTTGTCAAAATTTTATTTCTATAGAAAATTTTCTGATAGAAAATTTTCTAAAAATTATATATCTGTAGAAATTTTTCTGAAAGTTTTATTTCTATGGAAAGATTTGTCAAAATTTTATTTCCATAGAACATTTTGTCAAAATTGTATTTCTATAGAAAATTTTCTAAAAATTTTTTGCAAAATTTTATTTCTATAGAAAATTTTCGGAAAATTTTATTTCTTAAAAAATTTTATTTCTATAGAAATTTTTCTGACAATTTTATTTCTATGGAAAGATTTGTCAAAATTTTATTTCTATAGAAAATTTTCTCATAATTTTATTTCTATAGAACATTTTCTCAAAATTTTATTTCTATAGAAAATTTTCTAAAAATTTTATTTCTATTGAAAATTTTATTTCTATAGAAAATGTTCGGATAATATTATTTCTACAGAAAATTTTCGGAAAATTTTATTTCTTAGAAAATTTTCTAAAAATTTTATTTCTATAGAAATTTTCTGAAAATTTTATTTCTATGGAAAGATTTGTCAAAATTTTATTTCTATAGAACATTTTCTCAAAATTTTATTTCTGTAGAAAATTTCTCTCAAAATTTTATTTCTATAGAAAATTTTCTCAAACTTTTATTTCTATAGAAAATTTTCTAAAAATTTTATTTCTATAGAAAATTTTCTGAAAATTGTATTTCTGTAAAAAATTTTATTTCTATAGAAAAATTTCGGAAAATTTTATTTCTATAGAAATATTTCGGAAAATTTTATTTCTATGGAAAATTTTCTCAAAATTTTATTTCTATTGAAAATTTTATTTCTCTATATAAAATTTTGTCAAAATTTTATTTCTATGGAAAATTTTATTTCTACAGAAAATTTCTATGGAAAGATTTGTCAAAATTTTATTTCCATAGAACGTTTTGTCAAAATTGTATTTCTATAGAAAATTTTCTAAAATTTTTTTGCAAAATTTTATTTCTATAGAAAATTTTCGGAAAATTTTATTTCTATAGAAAATTTTCGCAAAATTTTATTTCTTAGAAAATTTTCTAAAAATTTTATTTCTATAGAAATTTTTCTGAAAATTTTATTTCTATGGAAAGATTTGTCAAAATTTTATTTCTATAGAAAATTTTCTCAAAATTTTATTTCTATTGAAAATTTTCTGATAATTTTATTTCTATAGAAAATTTTTGGAAAATTTTATTTCTTAGAAAATTTTATTTCTATAGAAATTTTCTGAAAATTTTATTTCTATGGAAAGATTTGTCAAAATTTTATTTCTATAGAACATTTTCTCAAAATTTTATTTCTGTAGAAAATTTTCTCAAAATTTTATTTCTATAGAAAATTTTCTCAAAATTTTATTTCTATAGAAAAATTTCGGAAAATTTTATTTCTATAGAAAATTTTCTGAAAATTGTATGTCTGTAGAAAATTTTATTTCTATAGAAAATTTTCTCAAAATTTTATTTCTATTGAAAATTTTCTGATAATTTTATTTCTATAGAAAATTTTCGGAAAATTTTATTTCTTAGAAAATTTTATTTCTATAGAAATTTTCTGAAAATTTTATTTCTATGGAAAGATTTGTCAAAATTTTATTTCTATAGAACATTTTCTCAAAATTTTATTTCTGTAGAAAATTTTCTCAAAATTTTATTTCTATAGAAAATTTTCTCAAAATTTTATTTCTATAGAAAAATTTCGGAAAATTTTATTTCTATAGAAAATTTTCTGAAAATTGTATGTCTGTAGAAAATTTTATTTCTATAGCAAAATTTCGGAAAATTTTATTTCTATGGAAAATTTTCTCAAAATTTTATTTCTATGGAAAATTTTATTTCTATTGAAAATTTTATTTCTCTATATAAAATTTTGAAAATTTTATTTCTATGGAAACTTTTCTGAAAATTTTATTTTTACACAAAATTTTGTTAAAATTTTATTTCTATAGAAAATTTTCTGAAAATTTTAATTTTATTTCCATAGAAAATTTTCAAAAAATTTTATTTCTATAGAAAATTTTCTGAAAATTTTATTTCTATGAAAAGATTTGTCAAAATTTTATTTCTTTAGAAAATTTTCTGAAAATGTTATTTCTATAGAAAATTATCGGAAAATTTTATTTTTATAGAAGATTTGGTTGAACATTTTATTTCTATTGATGATTTTCGGAAAATTTTATTTCTATAGAAAATTTACGGAAAAGTTTATTTCTACAGAAAATTTGTGGAAAATTTTATTTCCATAGAAAATTTTCTGTACATTTTATTTCTCTATAGATTTTTTTTCAAAATTTTATTTCTATAGAACATTTTCGGAAAATTTAGTTTTAGTTTATAAATTTTCTGAAATTTTTATTCCTATAGAAAATTTTCGGAAAATTTTATTTCTATACAAAATTTTATTTCTATAGAAAATTTTGTCAATCACACGGTATTATTGTGGGTATGTTAAAAATGCTCGATAAACTTATGTGCCACTTTCGAGTTTTTGAGATAGGCTTCGATTGACTTTAGCATTTTTCAAAATTGACTACTTGAATTTTGCATTACCACAGTGACGATCTCATCGGTTTTTCTCTCCAGTAAATGGTTTTAATACTGGCAAAAAAAAAAAACGAACAGACAAAGACCTTGAAAAAAATGGAGGTTTATCAAGAGAATGACTACCGAACAGATAACTTATGCATGAAAAAATGCGACCAAATGACTGGATTTTCTATTCCCCTTTAATACAGAATACAATTGGATTTAGGGTCATAAATTAAAATGTGTTTTAGGTAGGGTTATATTACTGTCTTACATTTGCACTTTCCTTATGTTCTGGGCTTGCAAAATAAAACGCATAGGGAACTCCCACACGCACGAAAAATAGCAAAGGGTCAGAACAATCTAGTAAAGGTCTGTGTGGGAAGCAGTTGGTGACTTGATTGACGCCGTGTTTACAAAGTCATAAAATATCAATTCTTGCTAACTCGCAACAAAGGCCAGACAAAAAAGCAACAACTATGGCGCATAAGTTGGATTACCTTTTGTCAACCAGACAATTGGGTATGTTAAGCCTTTTGAAGATAGTCCATCTTTACTTTACACAAATATAGCAAATATCAATTGCAAAGAAATGAGATGTATTCCCGCGTATAGTACAAAAAAGTGTGGGTGGAGGAGGGGAATATATTGGCGCCTCCGAAACAAAAATGAATGACAATATATTTTGGTATTTCCCCACCAAAATGGAATTTTGGACTTTTTCTTCATTTATGTCCAGGGGTAGTTTCTTTTTACGATTAATGCTTTTAAATTTCTAGAACCATAAAAAAGGGGGAAATAAACAAATATTTTTTAAGTGACATTCACCGAATCACCGAATAAGAACGTGTAATTTTTTCTATTATTTTAACCATACAAACATCAGGTTAAAATAATGTTAAGATATTTTACAAACATAATAATGTGTAATATTTTCTATTGTTTTAATGGGTACGAACAAAGTCTTCTTTTTATTCCATTTCAGTAGAATATTAAGAAGATGCTCTACAATCAAAAATTTGATCAAATAAAAAAATGGACTGTGATCCTAATTAAAAACGACGACTTGTCCACCTTTCGACATCTTAAAAATTTGAAAGGTCGACTTTTCGATTTTTTTAATATTTAAAAAGTTGGACTTTACTAATTATAAACTCTTAAAAGTCGACTTTTCAATTTTTTCAACATATGAAAACGTCGACATATTGAGTTATCGGCACGGTTGCCACTCGAGCTAAAACTAATCTACCAAAATTTGGAAAAAATTACCAACAAACTGCGAAATAAAAATGTCATTTGTTGAAATGTTATTAAAATTTTATTTCTGTAGAAAGTTTTATCAACAATTTATTTCTATAGAAAATTTAGTTAAAATTTTATTTCTATAAAAAAATTTGTCAAAGTTTTTCTTTTTTATCAAAATTTTATTTATATAGAGAATTTTATCAAAATATTTCTATAGAAAGTTTTGTTAAAATTTCTATAGTATTTTTTTTTTTAAATTTCTATAGAAAAATTTTGTTAAAATTTCTATACAAAATGATACCACAGTGGTGAACTTCTCTCTTATCACTGAGTGCTGCCCGATTCCATGTTAAGCTCAATGACAAGGGACCGAACGGCGTTCCACATTCCAATGAAACCACTTAGAGAAGCTTTGAAACCCTCAGAAATGTCACCAGCATTACTGAGGTGGGATAATCCACCGCTGAAAAACTTTTTGGTGTTCGGTCATAGCAGGAATCGAACCCACGACCTTGTGTATGCAAGGCGGGCATGCTAACCATTGCACCACGGTGGCTCCCAAAAATTTTTTGTTAAAATGTCTATAGAAAATTTTTGTCAAAATGTTATTTCTATAGAAAAATTTGTCAAAATTTTATATCTAGTTTGACAAAAATTATATTTCTATAGAAAATTTTGTCAAAATGTTATTTGTATAGAAATTTTATTTTTATAGAAATTTTTGTCAAAATTTTATTTCTATAGAAATTTTTTTTTTCAAAATTTTATTTCTATAGAAAATTTTGTCAAATTTTTATTTCTATAGAAAATTTTGTTAAAATTTTATTTCTATTATTTTATTTCTACAGAGAATTTAGTCAAAATTTTGTCAAAATGTTATTTGTATAGAAATTTTTGTCAAAATTTTATTTCTATAGAAAATTTTTTAAAAAATTTTATTTCTATAAATTTTTTTTTCAAAATATTATTTCTATGGAAAATTTTGTCAAAATTTTATTTCTATAGAAAATTTTGTCTATATTTTATTTCTATAGAAAATTTTCTCAAAATTTTATTTCTATAGAAAATTTATAGAAAATGTTGTCTAAATTTTATATCTATAGACATTTTGACAAAAATTTTATTTCTATAGAAAATTTTGTCAAAATGGTATTTGTATCGAAATTTTTGTCAAAATTTTATTTCTATAGATTTTTTTTTCAAAATTTTATTTCTATAGAAAATTTTGTTAAAATTCTGTTGCCTTACAAAAGTTTGTCAAAATTTTATTGCCATAGAAAATTTTGTCAAAATTTTTTAAAAATTTTATTTCTATAGAAAACTTTGTCAAAATTTTATTTCTATAGAAAAATATGTCCAAATTTTATATCTATAGAAATTTTGACAAAAATTTTATTTCTATAGAAATTTTTGTCAAAATTTTATTTCTATAGAAAATTTTATTAAAATTCTATTGCCATAGAAAAGTTTGTCAAAATTTTATTTCTATAGAAAATTTTGTTAACATTTTATGTCTTTAGAAAATTTTCTCAAAAGTTTATTTCTATAGAAAATTTTTGTTAAAGTTTCTATAGGAAATTTTTGTCTAAATGTTATTTCTATAGAAAAATTTGTCAAAATTTTATATCTATAGAAATTTTGACAAAAATTTTATTTCTATAGAAAATTTTGTCAAAATTTTATTTTTATAGAAATTTTTGTCAAAATTTTATTTCTATAGAAATTTTTTTTCAAAATTTTATTTTTATAGAAAATTTTGTCAAATTTTTATTTCTATAGAAAATTTTATTTCTATTATTTTATTTCTATAGAGAATTTAGTCAAAATTTTGTCAAAATGTTATTTGTAAAAAAATTTTTGTCAAAATTTTATTTCTATAGAAAATTTTTTAAAAAATTTTATTTCTATAAAAAATTTTTGTCAAAATGTTATTTCTATGGAAAATTTTGTCAAAATTTTATTTCTATAGAAAATTTTGTATATATTTTATTTCTATAGAGAATTTAGTTAAAATTTTATTTCTATAGAAAATTTTCTCAAAATTTTATTTCTATAGAAAATTTATAGAAAATGTCTAAATTTTATATCTATATAAATTTTGACAAAAATTTTATTTCTATAGAAAATTTTGTCAAAATGGTATTTGTATCGAAATTTTTGTCAAAATATTATTTCTATAGATTTTTTTTCAAAATTTTATTTCTATAGAAAATTTTGTTAAAATTCTGTTGCCTTGCAAAAGTTTGTCAAAATTTTATTGCCATAGAAAATTTTGTCAAAATTTTTTAAAAATTTTATTTCTATAGAAAATTTTGTCAAATTTTTATTTCTATAGAAAAATATGTCCAAATTTTATATCTATAGAAATTTTGACAAAAATTTTATTTCTATAGAAAATTTTGTCAAAATTTTATTTCTATAGAAAATTTTGTTAACATTTTATGTCTATAGAAAATTTTCTCAAAAGTTTATTTCTATAGAAAATTTTTGTTAAAGTTTCTATAGGAAATTTTTGTCTAAATGTTATTTCTATAGAAAAATTTGTCAAAATTTTATGTCTATAGAAATTTTGACAAAAATTTTATTTCTATAGAAAATTTTGTCAAAATTTTATTTTTATAGAAATTTTTGTCAAAATTTTATTTCTATAGAATTTTTTTTTCAAAATTTTATTTCTATAGAAAATTTTGTCAAATATTTATTTCTATAGAAAATTTTATTTCTATTATTTTATTTCTATAGAGAATTTAGTCAAAATTTTGTCAAATGTTATTTGTAAAAAAATTTTTGTCAAAATTTTATTTCTATAGAAAATTTGTAAAAAATTTTATTTCTATAAAAATTTTTTGTCAAAATGTTATTTCTATGGAAAATTTTGTCAAAATTTTATTTCTATAGAAAATTTTGTATATATTTTATTTCTATAGAGAATTTAGTTAAAATTTTATTTCTATAGAAAATTTTCTCAAAATTTTATTTCTATAGAAAAATATGTCCAAATTTTATATCTATAGAAATTTTGACAAAAATTTTATTTCTATAGAAATTTTTGTCAAAATTTTATTTCTATAGAAAATTTTATTAAAATTCTATTGCCATAGAAAAGTTTGTCAAAATTTTATTTCTATAGAAAATTTTGTTAACATTTTATGTCTATAGAAAATTTTCTCAAAAGTTTATTTCTATAGAAAATTTTTGTTAAAGTTTCTATAGGAAATTTTTGTCAAAATGTTATTTCTATAGAAAAATTTGTCAAAATTTTATATCTATAGAAATTTTGACAACAATTTTATTTCTATAGAAAATTTTGTCAAAATTTTATTTTTATAGAAATTTTTGAAATTTTCTATAGAAAAATATCGAAATTTGAAATTTTCTATAGAAAAATATCGAATTCTATCGAAATAAAATTTCGACAAAATTTTTTATAAAAATAAAAGTGATTTTTTTTTTTAATTTACGAAAATTAAAATTTTTGAGATTTCGACTTTTTAAATTTTTTTGGATTAGTCGCAAGATTAATTTTCGTCTTTTTGATTCATAATTTAAAAGCTGTTAGAGTGCTAAATTAATTCATTTCTTTGGTTCTTGAAATATCGACTTTTTCAAAAAATTTAAAAGTTGACCTCTTCAAAATTTGGAAAATTCGACTTTTCCAGTTGATCACATAAAAAATCTATAGCGCTGTTATCTTTCACACCATATTCAAATAGTATGGCCATCGCTCACTCCCAATTTCCCTAGATTTACAAAAGAAGAAACGGAAAAAGGAAGCAGGAAATTAAAAATTACTAAAAAAGGAAATTTTACACGAATGACAAAAATTGCAAATTGAAATGTAATCTAATGGGAAATTGTTCAAACTGAAGTTACGAACATAAATTTTACGGAAAGGCACGAAAAAAGACTAAAAGTAAATACCAAAAACAAAATTGTCATAAAACAAAAAACTCACAGGCAATGATTAAAGAGTGGAAATCTCTGCTGCTAGAGATGTCACGACTGTTATACTGTCTCCTTATTGACAGGCAAGCAAGAAGAAAATATTGATTAAGTTTTTTCTCTTTGGAGCATTACAATTCAATCAAAGCGCTTAAAAATTGAAATTCTTGGTTATGGTAAAAAAAACACAACTCGAAGCATGAGGCAAAAGTCCAAAAAGAAATGCAAACCCAAAAACTTTTGCTGGTTTTTATTTTAGTTATCCATAACAAAATGAAGGGAGATGGTTTAATTCAAGACCATAAGGAGATGATGGTTTAGCAGTAAAGAGATTGTCCTCTTCTATGGCTGTCAGTAATTTTTAAAGAAAAAGCAAAAGTAAATATTAAAAAATATTATTTTTATGATGGCTATCATGATGAGGGCCCTCCCTAAAAAAACAGCGGGATGGGGTGGTGTGGTTATATAGAATTCTTAGAAAGTTTTATTTGTTTACATTGGAAGCTTACCCTTCGTTGCTAACACACAATTTTCTTGAGTTGGGTAGACATGTGGCTATATATGCCTTCAACCCGTGGCTAACAGTGGTTTCTGGTTGTATGGGATGCTTAGAAGAGTTACAAGACCAGATGTTCCAACCATTTAACCTACTAACAAAAATCTTGAGAGAGATAAGGCCAAATGGATATTTGCTGTTTTTCTCTTCATTTATCCGTCTATTTGATATGAACTTATTGTTCAAACTTCTTTGGATTTTAGAAGAAATTTAAATTGTTTACAAAAAAAAAAAAACAAATATACAAGATGCTCATGGATATACCAGAGAACATTAGAGTGGGGTGGGCATTTGTATTGCGATTAAATTTTCCTATAAAACTACCTTGTCAAAAAAAATTGTTTTTGTGAAATTTGTACAATTTCCCGCTTAACGCAGTGAAAACAAGTAAGGAAAGTCTAAAGTCGGGCGGGACCGACTATATTATACCCTGCACCACTTTGTAGATCTAAATTTTCGATACCATATCACATCCGTCAAATGTGTTGGGTGCTATATATAAAGATTTGTCCCAAATACATACATTTAAATATCACTCGATCTGGACAGAATTTGATAGACTTTTACAAAATCTATAGACTCAAAATTTAAGTTGGCTAATGCACTAGGGTGGAACACAATTTTAGTAAAAAATAATACCCTGTTCCACAGTGTGGAGCAGGGTATAAATATGGGAAACATTTAAATCTGAAGCAATTTTAAGGAAACTTCGCAAAAGTTTATTTATGATTTATCGCTCGATATATATGTATTACAAGTTTAGGAAAATTAGAGTCAGTTTTACAACTTTTCGACTAAGCAGTGGCGATTTTACAAGGAATATGTTGGTATTTTGACCATTTTTGTCGAAATCAGAAAACATACATATGGGAGCTATATCTAAATCTTAACCGATTTCAACCAAATTTGGCAAGCATAGCTACAATGCTAATTCTACTCCCTATGCAAAATTTCAACTAAATCGGAGTTAAAAATTGGTCTCTATGGTCATATGAGTGTAAATCGGGCGAAAGCTATATATGTGAGCTATATCTAAATCTGAACCGATTTCAACCAAATTTGGTACGCATAGCTACAATGCTAATTCTACTCCCTGTGCAAAATTTCAACTAAATAGGAGCAAAAAATTGGCCTCTGTGGTATATGAGTGTAAATCGGGCGAAAGCTATATATGGGAGCTATATATAAATCTGAACCGATTTCAATCAAATTTGGCACGCATAGCTAGAATGCTAAATCTACTCCCTGTGCAAACTTTCAACCAAATTGGGTCAAAACTCTAGCTTTTAGGAACATATTAGTCCATATCGGGCGAAAGATATATATGGGAGCTATATCTAAATCTGAACCGATTTCAATCAAATTTTGCACACTTGACTGTACTACTAATTGTACTCCTAGTGCAAAACTTCAACCAAATTCGGCCAAAAATCTGGCTTCTGCGGCCATATAAGTCCATATCGGGCGAAAGATATATATGGGAGCTATATCTAAATCTGAACCGATTTCAATCAAATTTTGCACACTTGACTATACGACTAAGTGTTATGCTAATACAAAATTTCAAGCAAATCGGTATAAAACTCTGGCTGCTGGGTCCATATTAGTGCATATCGGGCGAAAGATATATATGGGAGCTATATCTAAATCTGAACCGATTTCAGTAAAATTTGGCACACTTGACTATAGTACTAATTGTTCTTCTTGTGCAAAATTTTAAGCAAATTAGAGTAAAACTCTGGCTTCTGAGGCCATATAAGTCCATATCGGGCGAAATATATATTATGGGAGCTATATCTAAATCTGAACCGATTTCTTCCAAAATCAATAGGGATCTATTCTGAGCCAAAACACATACTTGTGCCAAATTTGATTGGACTAAAACTGCGACCTAGACTTTGATTACAAAAATGTGTTCACGGACAGACGGACAGACGGACATCGCAATATCGACTCAGGAACCCACCCAGAGCATTTTTGCCAAAGACACCATGTGTCTATCTCGTCTCCTTCTGGGTGTTGCAAACATATGCACTAACTTATAATACCCTGTTCCACAGTGTGGAGCAGGGTATAAATATGGTCGTGAGACCAAAGATTTCATGTCCTTAAAATACGAATCCACTAACTCCGCTCCAGGTTTCATTAAAATATCGGAGGGCAATTGGACAACGTCCAGTGGGGAGACGCTGGAGGTACTATTGGACCCACATTTTCCTGGAAATCAGACGGTTGAACCATGTTCTGGCGGTGCCACAGTGGCTCAGCGGTCATTTCGTATCGAAGAAATTGTATCGGAATGGGCGATAAATAGCTTTGGGCCATTCCAATCCCCCAGACCTGATGGAATTACTCCGGCGGAGTTATAAGCAGTGACTGAAAGAATTATCCCCTGGTTGACGGTGATATATAAAGGATGGATAAACTTAGCATATATTCCAGAAAAGTGGAGGGAAACAAAAGTCGTTTTCATACCGAAAGCGGGAAAAGCCTCTCACTCGAGTGCGAAGGATTTGCGACCAATCAGCTTATCCTCATTCCTACTTAAGACTCTGGAGAGGATGATAGACATTTATCTTAGAACTAGCGTCGATTGAAGTTTGCTCTCGAAACGACAGCATAACAGGTTGGCTGATAAGTCCCCGGTCTAACAAAGAAAAACACATTTTTTTGGTCAAAATTCGTTTTTATTATTCAACATAGTTCCCTTCAAGAGCGATACAACGATTATAACGACCTTCAAATTTTTTGATACCATTTTGGTACTACTCCTGAAAATAAGCCTCAGTTTCGGCGATCACCTCTTCATTACAGCCAAATTTTTTCCCTGCGAGCATCCTTTTGAGGTCTGAGAACAAGAAAAAGTCGCTGGGGGCCAGATCTGGAGAATACGGTGGGTGGCGAAGCAATTCGAACCCCAATTCATGAATTTTTGCCATCGTTCTCAATGACTTGTGGCACGGTGCGTTGTCTTGGTGGAACAACACTTTTTTCTTCTTCATATGGGGCCGTTTTGCCGCGATTTCGACCTTCAAACGCTCCAATAACGCCATATAATAGTCACTGTTGATGGTTTTTCCCTTCTCAAGGTAATCGATAAAAATTATTCCATGCGCACCTCAAAAAACAGAGGCCATTACTTTGCCAGCGAACTTTTGAGTCTTTCCACGCTTCGGAGACGGTTCACCGGTCGCCGTCCACTCAGCCGATTGTCGATTGGACTCAGGAGTGTAGTGATGTAGTCATGTTTCATCCATAGTCACATATCGACGGAAACACTCGGGTGTATTACGAGTTAACAGCTGCAAACACCGCTCAGAATCATCAACACGTTGTTTTTGGTCAAATGTGAGCTCGCGCGGCACCCATTTTGCACAGAGCTTCCGTATATCCAAATATTGATGAATGATATGACCAACACGTTCCTTTGATATCTTTAAGGCCTCTGCTATCTCGATCAACTTCATTTTACGGTCATTCAAAATCATTTTGTGGATTTTTTGATGTTTTCGTCGGTAACCACCTCTTTCGGGCATCCACTGCGTTCACCGTCCTCCGTGCTCATTTCACCACGCTTGAATTTTGCATATCAATCAATTATTGTTGATTTCCCTGGGGCAGAGTCCGGAAACTCATTATGAAGCCAAGTTTTTGCTTCCACCGTATTTTTTCCTTCAGAAAACAGTATTTTATCAAAACACGAAATTCCTTTTTTTTCCATTTTTTCACAATAACAAAAGTTGCTTTACAAAAGACGCTCTATCTCACAAACTAATTGACTTACAGACTTCAAATTTTTACACGACTCATTTGCAGGTTGGTACTATATAAAAATAATATGCATTTAATACTAGCGACGCCATCTATGTGTCAGACGGGGGACTTATGAGCCATCCTGTTACATACTGGAAGGGTAGGTCTACTGAGACCGCATTGCATGAACTAGTCAGCTTTATTGAAAGCTCACTATCTGTCAAAGAATACACAATCGTGGCGTTTCTAGACATCGAAGGGGCGTTCAATAATGTCCATCCGAGCTCGATATTAAATGGACTGACAACTCTGAATGTTGATCCAGGTATACTTAGGCTGTTAGACGAACTTCTAATAAAGAGACGTATTTCAGCCACACTAGGGCAAGCAAACATGCAAAGGTATGTGAACAGAGGCACTCCCCAAGGAGGAGTTCTATCACCTCTTCTTTGGAATGTTGCTATAAACAACCTTCTGGTTTCCCTAGAAAAAGAAAGGATAAAAGTGGTGGCATACGCAGATAATGTGGCGCTAGCAGTCAGGGGAAAATTCCCATCCACAATCAGAGATATTATACAGAGAGCTCTCCGGATGACTGAGAAATGGGCGAAAGATAATGGTCTTGGTGTAAATCCAGCAAAGACAGAACTAGTCATGTACTGCAAAGATCGCAAAACTCCCACGGTTAGACCCATTTCCTTAGGGGGTACTGAAATTCCCTTTGGTGAGTGTGCAAAATACCTTGGCGTTATTCTGGACAGGAAGCTGAACTTTAAGCTTAATATTGAAGAAAGAACGAGAAAAGCCACGATAGCTTTGTACTCGTGCAAAAAGGCAATGGAAGAAAAGTGGGGACTAAAACCGAAAATTGTGTATTGGCTATACACGGCATTGGTTAGACCTATAATACTATATGATGTTGTAGTCTGGTGGCCGGCACTTCAGCAACCGGCAGGTTTAGATAAAGTTCAGCGTATGGCGTGCTTGTGTATCTCAGGCGCATTCAGTAAGACAGGAACAGATTCCCTTAATGTCATGCTGCATCTATTGCCTTTAGACATTTTGGCCAAACAGTTAGCTGCAACAACGGCTGTGCGGTTGCGTGAGCTATTGCTGTGGTCCGAAAAAATGTACGGTCACAGTTCGGTCCTCAAAATAATGCCAGATGTGCCTCAAAATAATGCCAGATGTGCCAGATGTGTGTGTGGATTACACTCTGGCGAAACCAGAGTGTAACCAGAGCCAACAGTGAGGCGTGGTGTACACAGACTACGGAGAAAATTGGATGGACAAGTGGGTTTCGGAGTATATTTTAAAGATCTGGATCTTCGAATAGCGAAAAGATTACCTAATCACTGTAGTGTTTTTCAGGCTGAAATATTAGCAATAAGAGAGGTGGCGGATTGATTGAGAAGTAATGTTCCAAAAAATTGTTGGCATTAATATATACTCAGCAATAAAATCCTTGGACTCTGTGTTCCTTAACTCGAAAACAGCCATCGACTGCCGCAAAATTCTCAAGGAAATGGCTGAGCAGTAAAATATTCAACTAATATGGGTGCCTGGCCATAGGAACATAACAGGGAACAGCGAAGCAGATGAGTTAACAAGGCTAGAAACTACCTTACATATTCCAGGGGAACTAGAATCTGTTGGTATGCCCCTGGCTACCTGTAAGCTCATACTGCGTGAGAAGGCTGTTATGATGGCAAATGTTCGATGGGAGAATTGCAAGGGTTGTAACGACACCAAGCAAATATGACCCCATTTAAACTTGAACCGCACACTAGATATGCTAGTGTTCTCGAGACGTCAGATATCACTCCTGATATCTGCTATAACGGGTCGCTGCCTGATAGGCGATTTTGCAAAAACTCTTGGTGCGGAGTATAATGACTACTGTATGAGCTGGCATGATGCGGAGGAAAAGGAATCAATTAAACACCTCTTGTATGAGTGTCCTGCATTTTGTGTAAGGCGTAAGCGAATTTTAGGGGCATATAGCTTTAGATTACAATCGACCGATAAATCATAAATACACTTTTGCGAAGTTCCCTCAAAATTGGTTCATATTTAAATGTTTGCCATATTTGTTTTACTAACATAGTGTACCGTCCCAGGGCATTGGCCGACTTAAATTAAAAGTCTATAAATATTGTAGAACGCATTTGACGGATTTGATATGGTATCGAAAATGTGGATCTACAAAGTGGTGCAGGGTATAATATAGTCGGCCCCGCCCGACTTTAGACTTTCTTACTTGTTTTTTTTTTTAGATTTTCTAAAAAATCGTATCTTGCAAAATTTTATTTCTATAGAAAATTTTGTCAAAATTTTAATTCTATAGAAAATTTTGTCAAAATTTTATTTCCATCGGAAATTTTGTCAAAATTTTATTTCTATAGAAAATTTAGTCAAAATTTTATTTCTATAGAAAATTTTGTCAAAATTTTATTTCTATAGAAAATTTAGTCAAAATGTTATTTCTATAGAAAATTTTGTAAAAAATTTATTTCTATAGAAAAATTTGTCAAAATTTCATTTCTATAGAAAATTTCCTCAAAATTTTATTTCTATAGAAAATTTTGTAAAAAATTTATTTCTATAGAAAATTTCCTCAAAATTTTATTTCTATGGAAAATTTTGTCAAAATTTTATTTCTATAGAAAATTTTGTCAAAATTTTATTTCTGTAGAAAATTTCCTCAAAATTTTATTTCTAAAGAAAATTTTGCCAAAATTTTATTTGTATAGAAAATTTAGTCAAAATTTTATTTCTATAGAAAATTTAGTCAAAATTTTATTTCTATAGAAAATTTAGTCAAAATTTTATTTCTGTAGAAAATTTCCTCAAAATTTTATTTCTAAAGAAAATTTTGCCAAAATTTTATTTGTATAGAAAATTTAGTCAAAATTTTATTTCTATGGAAAATTTAGTCAAAATTTTATTTCTATAGAAAATTTTGCCAACATTTTATTTTTATAGAAAATTTTTCCAAAAATTATTTTTATAGAAAATTTTTCAAAAATTTATTTCTATAGTAAATTTTGCCAACATTTTATTTTTATAGAAAATTTTGTCAAAATTTTATTTCTATAGAAAATTTTGTCAAAATTTTATTTCTGTAGAAAATTTAGTCAAAATTTTATTTCTATAGAAAATCTTGTCACAATTTTATTTCTATAGAAAATTTTGTCAAAATTTTATTTCTACAGAAAATTTTGTGAAAATTTTATTTCTATAGAAAATTTTGTCAAAATTTTATTTCTATAGAAAATTTAGTCAAAATTTTATTTCTATAGAAAATTTTGTAAAAAATTTATTTCTATAGAAAATTTTGTCAAAATTTCATTTCTATAGAAAATTTTGTCAAAATTTCATTTCTATAGAAAATTTTGTCAAAATTTTATTTCTATAGAAAATTTTGTCAAAATTTTATTTCTATAGAGAATTTTGTCAAAATTTTATTTTTATAGAAAATTTTGTCAAAATTTTATTTTTATAGAAAATTTTGTCAAAATTTTATTTCTGTAGAAAATTTCCTCAAAATTTTATTTCTATAGAAAATTTTGTAATAAATTTATTTCTATAGAAAATTTTGTCAAAATTTTATTTCTATGGAACATTTTGCCAACATTTTATTTTTATAGAAAATTTTTCCAAAAATTATTTTTATAGAAAATTTTTCAAAAATTTATTTCTATAGTAAATTTTGCCAACATTTTATTTTTATAGAAAATTTTGTCAAAATTTTATTTCTATAGAAAATTTTGTCAAAATTTTATTTCTGTAGAAAATTTAGTCAAAATTTTATTTCTATAGAAAATCTTGTCACAATTTTATTTCTATAGAAAATTTTGTCAAAATTTTATTTCTACAGAAAATTTTGTCAAAATTTTATTTCTAACATATAGAAAATTTTGTCAAAATTTTATTTCTTTAGAAAATTTTGTCAAAGTTTGATTTCTATAGAAAATTTTGTCAAAATTTTATTTCTATAGTAAATTTTGTCAAAATTTTATTTCCATAGAAATTTTTGTCAAAATTTTATTTCTAACATATACAAAATTTTGTCAAAATTTTATTTCTATAGAAAATTTTGTCAAAGTTTTATTTCTATAGAAAATTTTGTCAAAATTTTATTTCTAACATATAGAAAATTTTGTCAAAATTTTATTTCTATAGAAAATTTTGCCTAAATTTTATTTCTATAGAAAAATTTGTCAAAATTTTATTTCTATAGAAAATTTTGTCAAAGTTTTATTTCTATAGAAAGTTTTGTCAAAATTTTATTTCTATAGAAAATTTTGTCAAAAAAATTTTTTTTGAGTATTGTTAACCTATTTTACGATTAACTATTCTGATAATTAATTTTGTTCGGCTTGAAGTCATAGAAACCATCGATTATTGATTCGTTTTAATATTTATTTCAAATATTTCGGTGAGTGCCACTTGGTTAGGTTAGGTGGCTGCCAGATATATCAGGCTCACTTAGACTATTTAGTCCATTGCTTTGAAACCCTCAGAAATGTCACCAGCATTACTGATGTGGGATAATCCACCGCTGAAAACTGTTTGGTGTTCGGTCGAAGCAGGGATCGAACCCACGACCTTGTGTATGTAGGGCGGGCATGGTAACCATTGCACCACGGTGGCTCCTTGCCACTATCCATCTTCTGGGATTTTGTATGTGAGTTCGTGTTCCGTTTCTATAGAAATTTTTCTCAAAATTTTATTTCTTTAAAAAACTTTGTCAATATTTTATTTCTATAAAAAATTTTCTCAAAATTTTATTTCTATAGAAAATTTTATTTGTATAGAAAATTTTGTCAAAATTTTATTTCTATAGAAATTTTTGTTAAAATTTTATTTCTATAGAAAATTTTTGTCAAAATTTTATTTCTATAGAAATTTGAAGTATCTCTTATTTGGAGCGGAATATTTCTTCCAATCTACCAAACCGTTAAAAAATCAACCATTTTTGGTAGAATTCTACCAACTATGCCATCCGTGTTTGGGATACAGATCTAACTTATCGAAATTTTAATCTGAGTTTGCGATGTATTAGCAAACCTATTCAATATAACAGATATTGATAATTTTTTTTAATGTCCAAAAAATCTTTAAACCAAAGATGCAAGATCCCCAATATATGTCTTAGCCTATACATTGAAACTCTTTTATTTCTAATTGAAGGATTCAATATTTCAATTAATTTAAAGATAACTTCTTTAAATCAAATATGCTATTCTTTCCTTTAAGGAAAATGTGACTCACTTCAAAGACATACGGCATTGACCTGGGTGTATGCGAATTTCAAATTTTCATGTCCTAAATTTAAAGAAAAACTGTTTTAAAGCATAGATTGTGAATTTCATTTAAATAATATTTCTTTAGTATAAAGAAATTTATCCTTGATATTGTGTAAATTGTGTGCTTTAAAATTTATCTTACATTATTTTTCATATTATTTCGTTTAGTGCATTAGTGTGCAATTTGTAACAATTAAAACATCAAAATAATACGATTTCTTGTTTACATGTAATATCATTGTAAGTTACAAATTATTACAAACAATTTTTTTTTTGTTGTCAACATTAGTTGAGGAAAATTCCCTATACAAGTTTGTACGAGAAATTGTTGAAATATTAGTATGCATAAACCTAGCAAACTAATTAGTGGCTTTGAAATCTGGAAATTTAAAGTTAATACGTGTTAATTTTTATTTTATATATTTTTTTAATGTTTGCGGAAATATTTTCAGTTTTATAAAAGAAACAAATTGCAGAAACTTGAATTTATTATGCATTCACTGGCATCCAAACATTTTATGGCTGTAGTCAAAACGTCACTATATTACCATTAAATGCCACTAAATAAAATTGTCGACAATGTTGAAAATACAAACAGTCTATAAATAATCAATTTTTCCAAACACAACGTATAAGGTAAAAAAAATCAACCGATTTTCTGTTTACTTGGTGGAACCCTTGGCAGCCGAGATAGTAATAAAATTGTACTACACAAAAAAAATTACTATAGATGACATAGAAATAGAGGGAACGTCGAAAGCTAATTTACTTATAAGTATGGATCACCTTACCTATGTTGACGTCTACTTATCTTGAATGTTATCTGTGGTATTCATCTTAACTTTTTACTTAAGTTTTAATAGTTTTGTTTACTTATTCCTTTTGCTTTTGTTTGTACCTCTCTTGTTTTGTTTTGTTAATAATTCTGTAATTTATATGTATGACACAATGCAATGGCTTGAAACTATCAATGGTTTAAACAAATAATTATTATAATACTCGTGAAGAAGAAGGCTTATTGTGGGTATTGTATGGAATATATATTGCGCGTTATATGAATTAAATAATTTGTGCTATAATAATACACTATGTTTGCACAATGAGTTGAAAATATGAGATAACATGGAGAACATATATTTGGAATTAGAATCAGACCTTTCGATTTTTTTTTCAAAATTCGGATGAGTTTAATTTTCGAATTTTAGACTTTTTGAAATATTTGAAAATGCGAATTTTCCACGTTTTTGGAATTTTATTTCTATAGAAAATTTTCTGAAAATTTTATTTCTATAGACAATTTTTTGAAAATATTATTTTTATAGAAAATTTTATTTCTATGGGAAATTTTCTGAAAATTTTATTTCCATAGAAAATTTTCTAAAAATTGTATTTCTATAGAAAAATTTCTGAAAAATTTTATTTCTATAGAAAATTTTCTGAAAAATTTTATTTCTATAGAAAATTTCCTCAACGTTTTATTTCTATAGAACATTTTCTGAAAATTTTTATTTCTATAGAAACTTTTCTAAAAATTTTATTTCTATAGAAAATTATCAAAATTTTATTTCTATATAAAATTTTCTGAAAATTATATTACTATAAAAATTTTTTGAATATTTTATTTCTATAGAATTTTTTCTAAAAATGTTATTTCTATAGAAAATTTTGTCAAAATTTTATTTCTATAGAAAATATTCTCAAAATTTTATTTCTATAGAACATTTTCTGAAAAATTTTTTTATATAGAAAATTTTCTTATAAGATTTTCTGAAAATTTTATTACTATAGAAAATTTTATTTCTATAGCAAATTTTCTCCAAATTTTATTTCTATAGAAAATTTTCTGAAAAATTTTTTTTCTATAGAAAATTTCCTCAAAGTTTTATTTCTATAGAACATTTTCTGAAAATTTTTATTTCTATAGAAAATTTCCTTAAAGTTTTATTTCTATAGAAAATTTCCTCAAAGTTTTATTCCTATAGAACATTTTCTGAAAATTTTTATTTCTATAGAAACTTTTCTAAAAATTTTATTTCTATAGAAAATTATCAAAATTTTATTTCTATATAAAATTTTCTGAAAATTATATTACAATAAAAATGCTTTGAACATTTTATTTCTATAGAAAATTTTCTGAAAATTTTATTTCTATAGAAAATGTTTTGAAAATTTTATTTCTATAGAAAGAACATTTTCTGAAAATTTTATTTCTATAGAAAATTTTGTCAACATTTTATTTCTATAGAAATAATTACTATAGAACATTTTATTTCTATAGAAAATTTTCTAAAAATTTTATTTCTATAGAAAATTTTCTAAAAATTTTATTTCAAAATTTTATTTCTATAGAAAATTTTCTCAAAATTTTATTTCTATAGAAAATTTTCTGAAAAATTTTATTTCTATAGACAATTTCCTCAAAGTTTTATTTCTATAGAAAATGCTCTGAAAAATTTTATTTCTGTAGAAAATTTTCTAAAAATTTTATTTCTATAGAAAATTTTCTGAAAAGTTTATTTCTATAGAAAATTTTCTGAAAATTTTATTTCTATAGAAAATTTCTGAAAATTTTATTTCTATAGAAATTTTCTAAAAATTTTACTTCTATAGAAAATTTTCTCAAAACTTTATTTCTATAGAAAATTTTTCCAAAATATTATTTCCATAGAAAATATTATTACAAATAAAATTTTCTAAAAATTTTTATTTCTATCGAAAATTTTGTTTCTATAGAAAATTTTCTCAAAATTTTATTTCTATAGAAAATTTTCTCAAAATTTCATTTCTATACAAAATTTTCTCAAAATTTTATTTCTATAGCAAATTTTCTAAAAATTTTATTTCTATAGAAAATTTTTTAAAATTTTATTTCTATACAAACTTTTCTAAAAATTTCATTTCTATAGAAAATTTCCTCAAAGTTTTATTTCTATAGAACATTTTCTGAAAATTATATTTCTATAGAAAATTTTTTAAAAATTTTTTTTCTATAGAAAATTTTGTCATTTTTTTATTTCTGTAGAAAATTTTGTGAAAATTTTATTTCTATAGAAAATTTTGTGAAAATTTTATTTCTATAGAAAATTTGGTCAAACTTTAATTTCTGTAGAAAACGTTGTCAAAATTTTATTTCTATAGAAAATTTTGTCAAAATTTTATTTCTACAGAAAATTTTGTCAAAATTTTATTTCTATAGAGAATTTTGTAGAATTTTTTCTATAGAAAATTTTCTGAAAATTTTATTTCTATAGAAAATTTTCTGAAAATTTTATTTCTGTAGAAAACGTTGTCAAAATTATATTTCTATAGAAAATTTCGTCAAAATTTTATTTCTATAGAAAATTTCGTCAAAATTTTATTTCTATAGAAAATTTTGTCAAAATTTTATTTCTATAGAAAATGTTGTCAACATTTTATTTCTACAGAAAATTTTGTCAAAATTTTATTTCTGTAGAAAACGTTGTCAAAATTTTATTTCTATAGAAAACTTTGTCAAAATTTTATTTCTATAGATAATTTTGTCAAAATTTTATTTCTATAAATAATTTTGTCAAAATTTTATTTCTATAAATAATTTTGTCAAAATTTTATTTCTATAGAAAATTTTGTCAAAATTTTATTTCTGTAGAAAATGTTGTCAAAATTTTATTTCTTTCATTCGTTTTGTTTAGTTATTGTTGGTTTTTGTTAGTTAATCATTGTTGTTGTTTGTTTGATTTAAGCTAAAATCAAAAAAACAACAACAAAAATTTTATTTCTGCAGAAAATTGTGTAAAAATTTTATTTCTATAGGAAATTTTGTCAATATTTTATTTCTAGAGATAATTTTGTCAAAATTTTATTTCTATAGAAATTGTTGTCAAAATTTTATTTCTATAGAAAAAATTGTCAAAATTTTATTTCTATAGAAAATTTCGTCAAAATTTTATTTCTATGGAAAATTTTGTCAAAATTTTATTTCTATAGAAAATTTTGTCAAAATTTTATTTCTATAGAAAATTTTGTCACAGTTTTATTTCTATAGATAATTTTGTCAAAATTTTATTTCTATAGAAAATTTTGTCAAAATTTTATTTCTTTCATTCGTTTTGTTTTGTTATTGTTTGTTTTTGTTCTTTAATCATTGTTGTTGTTTGTTTGATTTAAGCTGAAATCAAAAAAACAACAACAAAAATTTTATTTCTGCAGAAAATTGTGTCAAAATTTTATTTCTATAGAAACTTTTATTTCTATAGATAATTTTGTCAAAATTTTATTTCTATAGAAATTGTTGTCAAAATTTTATTTCTATTGAAAAAATTGTCAAATTTTTATTTCTATAGAAAATGTTGTCAAAATCTTATTTCTATAGAAAATTGTTGTCAAAATTTTACTTCAATAGAACATTTTGTCAAAATTTTATTTCTATAGAAAATATTGTCAAATATTTATTTCTATAGAAAATGTTGTCAAAATTTTATTTCTATCGAAAATTTTGTCAAAATTTATTTCGAAAGAAAATTTTGTCTAGCCGAACTCACGGCCGTATATACTTGTTTTAGTTTGAATTTATTTGTATTTATTTATATTTTATTAAATTAAATAAAATTAAATTAGGTTACATTTCGCTCGATCACTAAATATAATTGCTAATTGTACTTGGCCCAATGTGCTTATAACAAATTTACTCGTACCTTTAAATACACAATTAGATAATCGTGTCATCAGTGAGTACTTGCAATTACGGCGCATGCGTATGGACGAAACAACAAAATATTTGCTTGCTACACGCCCTGAATGGTGAAGATATTGTCACCATTTAGATGGTTGTAGGCAAACGAAGAAAAAGCGACAAAAATGTAATGAATGAATTCGATGATAATGAAATTCGAGGCGCAAAGATAACCACGAAAATATATCGAAAACGAAATGGGAAATAAGTACAGGCAAGCATGCGTACCATAAGTAAGACCTCATGCAGTGCTTACCTTCCCATTCAACGAAACCAAAAAATGCGCCACAACAAACTAGGCCGCTCCCCTTCTCCCTCGCTCACTGCAATGTCTTGCTTTGCAGGGGCATCTGTTATGTGGCACTTTGTTGAATTGGATGGTGTAAAGTGTTTGGTAATAATGGCATCTACTACATAATACTTGGACGGTGGTAATCAAGCAGTGGCCAATGCCACCTCCAACTCTTACTACGGCTGACTTGGATAAAAATTCAAAAAAAGCCCCAACACAACCAGACGTTGAAGTTGCCAAGTTGTCAGTTGTCTGTCGGCTAGCCAGTCAGCGTGTCGAGCCAGTCAGTTTGGTTACTTGTTGGCCTCCTCTCAAAATAGCAGGTGGAGAAAGTTTTGTGTTTCTGTCCAGCATTTTTTTGTTAGTTTTTTTGCTATTGGGTTTATTTTCAATTTCATATTTATGATCGCTCACTTATGTTATTGAAACTCCCAATAATACCAGAAACTATGAGCATAAAATTAAGACTAAATGCACAAACTATAGAAATTGTTTCGATTTTCACATAAAAAGGAAGTTCCAAATAAAAATAATCTACCAAAATTTGGAGAAAATTTTACTAAACAGTTACTAAACAAAAAATCTTATTTTTCAAAATTTTATTTCTATAGAAAATTTTTGCCCAATTTTATTTTCATAGAAAAATTTGTCAAAATTTTATTACTATAGAATATGTTCTAAAAATTTTATTTCTATAGCAAATTTTGTCAAATTTTTATTTCTATAGAAAATTTTGTCAAAATTTTCCTATAGAAATATTGTCAAAATTTTATTTCTATAGAGAATTTTGTCAAATTTTTATTTTTATAGAAAATTCTGTCTATAGAAAAATTTTTCAAATTTTTATTTCTATAGAAAAATTTGTCAAAATTTTATTTCTATAGAAAATGTTCTAAAAATTTTATGCCTATAGAAATTTTGTCAAAATTTTATTTCTATAGAAAATTCTGTCAAAATTTTATTTCTATAGAAAATGTTGTCAACATTTTATTTCTATAGAAAGTTTTGTCAATATTTTATTTCTATAGAAAATTTTGTCAAAATTTTATTTTTATAGAAAATTAGGTCAAAATTTTATTTCTATAGAACATTTGGTCAAAATTTTATTTCTATAGAAAATTTTGTCAAGATTTTATTTCTATAGAAAATTTTGTATAAATTTTATTTCTATAGAAAATTTTGTATAAATTTTATTTCTATAGAAAATTTTGTCAAAATTTTATTTCTATTGAAAATTCTATCAAAATTTTATTTCTATAGAAAATGTTGTCAACATTTTATTTCTATAGAAAATTTTGTCAAAATTTTATTTCTATAGAAAATTTTGTCAAAATTTTATTTCTATAGAAAATTTTGTCAAAATTTTATTTCTATAGAAAATTTTGTATAAATTTTAATTCTATAGAAAATTCTGTCAAAATTTTATTTCTATAGAAAATGTTGTCAACATTTTATTTCTATAGAAAATTTTGTCAATATTTTATTTCTACAGAAAAATTGGTCAAAATTTTATTTCTATAGAAAATTTTGTCAAAATTTTATTTCTATAGAAAATTTTGTCAAATTTTTATTTCTATAGAAAAATTTTTCAAAATTTTATTTCTATAGAAAATGTTCTAAAAATTTTATTCCTATAGAAATTTTGTCAAAATTTTATTTCTATATAGAATTCTGTCAAAATTTTATTTCTATAGAAAATTTTTTTTTTTATAGAAAATATTTCAACATTTTATTTCCATAGAAAAATTTTCAAAATTTTATTTCTATAGAAAATTTTCTAAAAATTTTATTTGTATAGAAAATTTTGTCAAATTTTGTTTCTATAGAAAATTAGGTCAAAATTTTCTATGGAAAATTTTGTCAAAATTTTATTTCTACAGAAAATTTTGTCAAAATTTTATTTCTATAGAAAAGTTTGTATAAATTTTATTTATATAGGAAATTTTATCAAAATGTTACTTCTATAGAAAATTTTGTCAAAATTTTATTTCTATAGAAAATTCTGTCAAAATTTTATTTCTATAGAAAATGTTGTCAACATTTTATTTCTATAGAAAATTTTGTCAATATTTTATTTCTATAGAAAAATTGGTCAAAATTTTATTTCTATAGAAAATTGTATCAAAATTTTATTTCTATAGAAAAGTTAGTCAAATTTTTATTTCTATAGAAAAATTTGTCAAAATTTTATTTCTATAGAAAATGTTCTAAAAATTTTATTCCTATAGAAATTTTGTGAAAATTTTATTTCTATATAGAATTCCGTCAAAATTTTATTTCTATAGAAAATTTTTGCAATTTTTTTTTTATAGAAAATATTTCAACATTTTATTTCCATAGAAAAATTTTAAAAATTTTATTTCTATAGAAAATTTTCTAAAAATTTTATTTGTATAGAAAATTTTGTCAAATTTTGTTTCTATAGAAAATTAGGTCAAAATTTTCTATAGAAAATTTTGTCAATATTTTATTTCTATAGAAAATTTTGTCAAAATTTTATTTCCATAGAAAATTTTGTATAAATTTTATTTATATAGAAAATTTTATCAAAATGTTATTTCTATAGAAAATTTTGTCAAAATTTTATTTCTATAGAAAATTCTGTCAAAATTTTATTTCTATAGAAAATGTTGTCAACATTTTATTTCTATAGAAAATTTTGTCAATATTTTATTTCTATAGAAAAATTTGTCAAAATTTTATTTCTATAGAAAATTTTATCAAAATTTTATTTCTATAGAAAACTTTGTCAAAATTTTATTTCTATAGAAAAATTTGTCAAAATTTTATTTCTATAGAAAATGTTCTAAAAATTTTATTCCTATAGAAATTTTGTCAAAATTTTATTTCTATATAGAATTCCGTCAAAATTTTATTTCTATAGAAAATTTTTGCAAATTTTTTTTTATAGAAAATATTTCAAAATTTTATTTCCATAGAAAAATTTTCAAAATTTTATTTCTATAGAAAATTTTCTAAAAATTTTATTTGTATATAAAATTTTGTCAAATTTTTTTTCTATAGAGAATTTTATCAAAATGTTATTTCTATTTTTGTTTTGTTATGTTGCTTAAAACCACACTGAAAAAACAGTGAAACCACCAGGAAGAAAACTTTCGGTTTATTTTAGAAAATTTTGAATATTTGTTGAAAATTTTAACTAAACAGTATTACAAACGTTGGCATCACGCCGATGTCATAAAAATAAGTAAATATTTTTCGACAAATTCAAGAAAATTTATTCGACATAAGTTTTTTCACTTGTTAAAGAAAATTTTGTAGTTTGAAGGAAAAACTTGGAGTTCAAAATTACAAGAATGTCTTTAGTGACATACGAAGTTCATGATGGACGCATTTTTGGTAAAATTTACAAATTTAAAGAAATTCTGAACTGTTTTGTGGAAGACACGAATTTAGCTAATCTTTAGGTTTCATTTGAGTACATTTTTTTCCTCGGTTTTAGTTAATTTAACTAACGTACACAAAAAATTATAAGAGTAGAAGAAAATTTCGCCAAACGTAATAATTCCATGAACTAAAATAAAGTTAAATTGGCTTTAGTGAAATAGTGAGTTCACTTTTTTTTGCATTGACTAAACTACAAGTGTAGCTTAAGCAACAGAGGAAAATAATGTTTTTCAAATTTATTTGGCTGCAAGATGGTTGGATGGACGCACGTTTCGGAATTACCACATTCCTCATCAGCATCTTCTACTTGCAGCAAAACTATCAACCAATTATCAGAATAAATTCAGGCAGTTCATTAAACCCAACAATGAACCGCACTTGAACTTTCCGAAAAAAGGTTTATGATAACCGGCCTTTGCCGAAATAAATTTGTACAAACATATCTCTTTTCCTTTGTCACAGCCAAATCATCGATTTGAGTGCAGTTAACTAGGTTTATTTTGAGCGTGCTGCCTCTTACTTCATCCGTTTTGTATTGTTATTTTTGGTTTATTCTTCAATCATTTTGTTGCTTTTGATTTCAGCTTAAAAATATCCATTGACTAAACTGCAAGTGTAGCTTAACCAACACAGGAAAAGTATGTTTGTTAATTTTTTGTTGCAAAAATTTATTTCTATAGATATTTTTATCAAAATTTTATTTCTATAGAAAATTATTGCAAAATTTTATTTCTATAGATATTTTTATCAAAATTTTATTTCTATAGAAAATGTTGTAAAGATTTTATTTGTATATAAATTTTGTCAAAATTTTATTTCTATATAAATTTTGTCAAAATTTTATTTCTATATAAATTTTGTCAAAATTTTATTTCTATAGAAAATTTTCTAAACGTTTTATTTCCATGGAAAATGTTGTCAACATTTTATTTATATACAAAATGTTGTCGAAATTTTATTTCTATAGAAAATTTTTGTCAAATTTTTTTTCTATAGAAATTTTTTCAAAATTTTATTTCTATAGAAAATGTTTGTCAAAATTTAATTTCTATAGAAAATTTTGTCAAAATTTAATTTCTGTATAAAAGTTAGTCAAAATTTCATTTCTATGGAAAATTTTGTCAAAATTTTATTTCCAATAGAAATTTTGTCAAAATTTTATTTCCAATAGAAAATTTTATCAAAATCAATTTATCATACAATACATGTTTTAATTAAAATTCTGATTGAAATTAAAAAAAAAAAAATAAATAAATAAAATTAAGAGTTTATTATACTTCATTAATTTTTTCATCAAAACCAATTTCAATCAGAAACATTTAATTCTTTAATTGGCTCAATATCGGTGAAATACATTTTCTGTGCTAAGCTAAAAATCGTATTAGTCTATTAAGGAAAAAAAACTTGTTGGATTTTGATAAAACATCGTTTAAATTGCAATTTATTGTGAAATATTTGTATAACTAAAAGTGCTATTTTATTTTTATTTACCAACATAGTCGTATATAAAATTAGAGAAATTTATTGTAAATAAAGTGCGATAAAATTATTGTAAATGAAATAGAACTACGCATATTAAAAAACAGCAATAAAAATAATATTATACTTATATTGTAAAATTCAATTGAATTTCAAAATAAAAAAAAAATAATTAAAAGTTTAATACACATATTCTATTAATTTTTTCCAATCAGAATTTTAAATTTTTATTTGCATCAATATTTTTTTTTCAAATAGAAAAATATATCAACAATATTCTTTTTTAATTAAAATTGAATTTCAAAACAATAAGTCAATTATGAGTTTAATATATTCCATTAAATATTTTTCAACAAAACATATTTCAATCAGAAAAATTACTTAAATCAATTAAATTTTTATCGGACCAATTAATTTATTTTTGAATCAGTGATTGATGTACACAATTTCATGATTGTAGCATCTTCATTTAAAAATTATTTTGTTAAATTAATATCGTGATTCAAAACTAAAAAATATTTCCGTTTAGGTGTATTACAAAAATATCAAAATATTTTCTAATTAAGATGGAAAAACTTACTTTTCTAACAATTTTATTAGAAGACTTATATTGAACTCTACCTCATTATAGAACATCAAAACCATACGGTAAAAGCCTAGTCGCATAGCAGGCGGAGAGTTTTTCGTGGGCAATACGCATTTCTCACATTTCATTGTAAACTTTTTCAATGGAGTAACAAATTTATCCGCATATGGTGAATTTTCACAACATTCCTTTAATGCATCCATGGTATACAGAGTGTATGGTCCATTTAGATAATCTAAGACAGTTTGCTCATGAATATGGAATGGAGTCAATTGGTAATGCATGTCATTGCTGCTATAGTAAACTTTTACTTGCATTCGACTTTTCTCAATTGCCAAGTCCTCTTTCACATCAATATAACCGTTAAAGGCAAAAATACCGCGTGAAGGTTGTACAACTTTAAAATTCATTGCAATTAAATCGGTTGTAGTTATATTCCAATCCATTTCCAAGACATCTATAGTATACGGCTTAATAATAGACTAAAATGGGAATAAACAAAATCTACATTAATTCCAATAATTACAAATTTGTTTATTCTTATTTAATTTATGAAAACTTTATTTAATGATTTCGTATAATATTGGAATTTTATACGAGCAATTGGTATTATTAAATTATTGAATAATGCAAATAACTTCATCTTCTTGTACAATAAGTTGGTATACAATTTTAAATCAATTGCCATTAGATTTAAAATTAATCACTTCTCTTTTACACTTTTTTGTTTTATTTTTTTAAGGATCTTTAAGTACTTACTTTACACTGAGAGATACAACTCAGAATAACTGCAAATAGTCCAATATTTCTAACACCCTTCATAGTTCACTTTTGAATGATCTCTAATCGAAATGAGGGCTATATATAGATGGCACTCTATATCTGTGGCTAGAGATGATTTTTCCAGATATCCAGTATTTACATGCGCTGCTGTTTTTTTATCTAATACATTCCAATAATGATCTTTACACCATTTGCTTAGGGACGCCTATATGCTGTAATGATGAAGTGATTGTAAACTTTTCGGTTCGGTTGATACGTAAATTATCAATTAAGGGGTTCTCAAAAGTCTTGGTTGGAAGATGGTACAATTTTACACGTTAAAAAACACGAATTATGGGTTGAGTTTCGAACGAATGCTAAACTAGACAGTTCGGGTTAAATGGGCGGGGATCTTGTTCCAAATCATTGATATCTAAAACATAGCACTTGGAATAAATATGTGGAATAAAGATGTGGATATTAAGCCAATTAAAAAATTAAATGTTTCTGATTTAATTTTGTTTTGATTGTTTGATTTGCTAATACGCTTTTAATTTTAATTTTTTTGAAATTCAATCACAATTAAAAAATGTATTGTCTGGTAATTTGATTTTGAAAAAATTTTAAGAAAATTTTCTACAGAAATAAAATTTTGACAAAATGTTTCTATAGAAACAAAATTTTTAGAAAATTTTCTATAGAAATAAAATTTTGAGAAAATTTTCTATGGAAATAAAATTTTTAGAAAATTTCCTATAGAAATAAAATTTTGAAAAAAAAATCTATAGAAATAAAATTTTGAGAAAATTTTCTATTAAAATATAATTTTTAGAAAATTTACTATAGAAATAACATTTTTAGAAAATTTACTATAGAAATAAAATTTTGATAAAATTTCCTATAGAAATAAAATTTTGAGAAAATTTTCTATTAAAATATAATTTTTAGAAAATTTACTATAGAAATAACATTTTAAGAAAATTTACTACAGAAATAAAATTTTGATAAATATTCCTATAGAAATAAAATTTTGAAAAAAATTTCTATAGAATTAAAATTTTGACAATATTTTCTATAGAAATAAAATTTTGACAACATTTTCTGTAGAAATAACATTTTTATAAAATTTTCTTTAGAAATAAAATTTTGGCCAAATTTTCTATAGAAATAAAATTTTGATAACATTTCCTATAGAAATAAAATTTTGAAAAAATTTTCTGTAGAAATAAAATTTTGAAAAAATTTTCTATAGAAATACAATTTTGAAAAAATTTTCTGTAGAATTAACATTTTTATAAAATTTTCTTTAGAAATAACATTTTAACAAAATTTTCTGTAGAAATAAAATTTTGGCAAAATTTTCTATAGAAAGAAAATTTTGATAAAATTTTCTAAAGAAATAAATTTTTGATAAAATTTTCTATAGAAATAAAATTTTGGCAAAATTTTCTATAGAAATAAAATTTTTATAAAATTTTCTAAAGAAATAAATTTTTGATAAATTTTCTATAGAAATAAAATTTTGAGCAAAAATAATATAATTTTTAGAAAATTTACTATAGAAATAAAATTTTTAGAAAATTTCCTATAGAAATAAAATTTTGAAAAAAAATTTCTATAGAAATAAAATTTTGACAAAATTTTCTATAGAAATAAAATTTTGACAAATTTTTCTATAGATATAAATTTTTTAGAAAATTTACTATAGAAATAACATTTTGATAAAATTTCCTATAAAAATAAAATTTTGAGAAAATTTTCTATTAAAATATAATTTTTAGAAAATTTACTATAGAAATAACATTTTTAGAAAATTTACTATAGAAATAAAATTTTGATAAAATTTCCTATAGAAATAAAATTTTGAGAAAATTTTCTATTAAAATATAATTTTTAGAAAATTTACTATAGAAATAACATTTTAAGAAAATTTACTACAGAAATAAAATTTTGAAAAAAATTTCTATAGATTTAAAATTTTGACAATATTTTCTATAGAAATAAAATTTTGACAACATTTTCTGTAGAAATAACATTTTTATAAAATTTTCTTTAGAAATAAAATTTTGGCCAAATTTTCTATAGAAATAAAATTTTGAAAACATTTCCTATAGAAATAAAATTTTGAAAAAATTTTCTGTAGAAATAAAATTTTGAAAAAATTTTCTATAGAAATACAATTTTGAAAAAATTTTCTGTAGAATAAACATTTTTATAAAATTTTCTTTAGAAATAAAATTTTAACAAAATTTTCTGTAGAAATAAAATTTTGGCAAAATTTTCTATAGAAAGAAAATTTTGATAAAATTTTCTAAAGAAATAAATTTTTGATAAAATTTTCTATAGAAATAAAATTTTGACAAAATTTTCTATAGAAATAAAATTTTTAGAAAATTTACTACAGAAATAAAATTTTGATAAATATTCCTATAGAAATAAAATTTTGAAAAAAATTTCTATAGATTTAAAATTTTGACAATATTTTCTATAGAAATAAAATTTTGGCAAAATTTTCTATAGAAATAAAATTTTTATAAAATTTTCTAAAGAAATAAATTTTTGATAAATTTTCTATAGAAATAAAATTTTGAGCAAAAATAATATAATTTTTAGAAAATTTACTATTGAAATAAAATTTTTAGAAAATTTACTATAGAAATAAAATTTTTAGAAAATTTACTATAGAAATAAAATTTTTAGAAAATTTCCTATAGAAATAAAATTTTGAAAAAAATTTCTATAGAAATAAAATTTTGACAAAATTTTCTATAGAAATAAAATTTTGACAAATTTTTCTATAGAAATAAATTTTTTAGAAAATTTACTATAGAAATAACATTTTGATAAAATTTCCTATAAAAATAAAATTTTGATAAAATTTTCTATAGAAATAAAATTTTGAAAAAAATTTCTATAGAAATAAAATTTTGAAAAAAATTTCTATAGAAATAAAATTTTGACAAAATTTTCTATAGAAATAAAATTTTGACAAAATTCTGCAGAATTAAAAATAGAAATAATATTTTTTTTTGGTTCATTTGTGTTAAAATCCCAGGAAAAAAGTTAAAGTTCTTCTAAAGCACTCCCAAAGTTGTTCTTTATTTTAACTACACAGGAAGTGCTTTTGATTCAATTTTTTAAAACTCGCTTTTTCACATTCTTAATAAAAAAAATTTAAAATATTTTGTTTAAACAAGGTTAAAAAGAGAGTAAGAATTAATGAAATGGTACAAATTATTAAAATTTTGTCGAAAAAAAATTTAAATCCATTCTAGAAAAATTGCACATTGTTGCAAATGTTTGATGCCAAACGTTTTAGACAAGCGTTAGAATGCATTAAAAATCACAAAAAATTTTAAAAATTATTGATTTGTATTCATCGACAGTTATGTCAAAATAAACACCGAATATTGTCAAAACACCATGAATAATTGGTCGCAGACCATGAATATTCCAAAAGGAATCAGCACGCGTCAACCAAGAATGGATAGAAAAGGAGGTTCCTCACTTCACCTACCGCACAATGGCCACCATTATTTCAATCATGGTTGCCACTCGTGCCAAAAACAATTTACCAAAATTTGAGAACATTTTACCAAATTTGAAAAAAATCTTTTTTTGAAGTTTTTGTAAAATTTTTATAGTTAGTGTACAAAACAAACTTTTTTCTTCAAATGAAATGTTTTATTATTTTATTTTAGAAGATCCTTTTATTATAAATTTATTATTTTTATGTTATTTTAGAAGTTCCTATTGGCGAAATTTTTTGGGTGTATACACATCCTTGGCACTGTTAAAGTGTTGAATTTTAAATCTTCTACCAAATTTTAATTGCTTTTTCCAACAAGTGAAAGTTACTACTTTTACTCACAATGGGCTTTAATAACACTTAAATGAAAATTTTTGAAGACATTGAAGTTATAGACATTTTTGTCAAAAATTTAGTTCCATAGAAAATTTTGTCAAAATTGTATTTCCACAAAACATTTTTTTCAAAATTGCATTTCTATAGAAAATTTTGTCAAAATTTTATTTCTATAGAAAATTTTATCAACATTTTATTTCTATAGAAAATTTTATCAACATTTTATTTCTATAGAAAATTTTGTCAAAATTTTATTTCTATAGAAAATTTTATCAAAATTTTATTTCTATAGAAAATTTTATCAAAATTTAAATTCTATGGAAAATTTTATCAAAATTTTATTTCTATACAAAGTTTTGTCAATATTGTATTTCCATAGAAAATTTTGTCAAAATTTTACTTCAATAGAAAATTTTGTCAAAATTTTATTTCTATAGAAAAATTTGTCAAAATTTTATTTCTATAGAAAATTTTGTCAAAATTTTATTTCTATAGAAAATTTTGTCAAAATTTTATTTCTATAGAAAATTTTGTCAAAATTTTATATCTATAGAAAATTTTGTCAAAATTTTATATCTATAGAAAATTTTGTCAAAGTTTATTGCTGTGAAAATTTTGTCAAAATTTTATTGCTATAGAAAATTTTATCAACATTTTATTTCTATAGAACATTTTATCAAAATTGTATGACTAAAGAAAATTTTGTCAAAATTTTTTTCCACAGAACATTTTTTCAAAATTGCATTTCTATAGAAAATTTTGCAAAATTTTTATTTCTATAGAAAATTTTATCAACACTTTACTTCAATAGAAAAATTTGTCAAAATTTTATTTCTATAGAAAATTTTATCAAAATTTTATTTCTATAGAAAATTTTATCAACATTTTATTTCTATAGAAAATTTTATCAACATTTTATTTCTATAGAAAGTTTTGTCAAAATTTTATTTCTATAGAAAATTTTATCAAAATTTTATTTCTATAGAAAATGTTGTCAATATTTTATATCCACAAAACATTTTTTTCAAAATTGCATTTCTATAGAAAATTTTTTCAAAATTTTATTTCTATAGAAAATTTTTTCAAAATTTTATTTCTATAGAAAATTTTTTCAAAATTTTATTTCTATAGAAAATTTTTTCAAAATTTTATTTCTATAGAACATTTTATCAAAATTGTATGACTAAAGAAAATTTTGTCCAAATTTTTTTCCACAGAACATTTTTTCAAAATTGCATTTCTATTGAAAATTTTACAAACATTCTATTTCTATAGAAAATTTTATCAACATTTTATTTCAATGGAAAATTTTGTAGAAATTTTATTTCTATAGAAAATTTTGTCAAAATGTTATTTCTATAGTAAAGTTTGTCAAAATTTTACTTCAATAGAAAATTTTGTTAAAATTTTATTTCTATAGAAAAATTTGTCAAAATTTTATTTCTATAGAAAATTTTTTCAAAATTTTATTTCTATAGAAAATTTTGTTAAAATTTTGTATCTATAGAAAATTTTGTCAAAATTTTATATCTATAGAAAATTTTGACAAAATTTTATTACTGTGAAAATTTGTTCAAAATTTTATTTCTATAGAAAATTTTGTCAAAATTTTATTTCTATAGAAAAAATTGTCAACATTTTATTTATCAACATTTTATTTCTATAGAAAGTTTTGTCAAAATTTTATTTCTATAGAAAATTTTATCAAAATTTTATTTCTATAGAAAATGTTGTCAATATTTTATTTCCACAAAACATTTTTTTCAAAATTGCATTTCTATAGAAAATTTTTTCAAAATTTTATTTCTATAGAAAATTTTGACAAAATTTTATTGCTGTGAAAATTTTTTCAAAATTTTATTGTCAAAATTTTATTTCTATAGTAAATTTTGTCAAAATTTTAGTTCTATAGTAAATTTTGTCAAAATTTTATTTCTATAGTAAATTTTGTCAAAATTTTATTTCTATAGAAAATTTTGTCAAAATTTTATTTTAATTGAAAATTTTGTCAAAATTTTATTATAATTGAAAATTTTTCCAGTATTTTATTTCTATAGAAAATTTTGTCACAATTTTATTTCTATAGACAATTTTATCAAAATCAATTTTTTTAATTAATATTTTGATTGAATTTCAAAAAATTTAAAATTAAAAGTTTATTATATTTCATTAATTTTTTAATCAAAACAAAACTTCAATCAGAAACATTTAATTGGCTCAATATCGGGGAAATACATTTTCTGTGCTAAACTAAAAATTGTATTAGTCTATTAAGGAAAAAAACTTGTTGGATTTTGATAAAACATCGTTTCTTTGAGTCACAATAGCAATTTATTGTGAAATATCTGTATAACTAAAAAGTATATTTTATTTTTATTTACCAACAAAGTGCGTTAAAAATTAATGTAAATGAAATACAACTGCGCAGATTAAAAATATCAATAATAGTTTTTCAATTAAAATTTTAATTGAATTTAAAAAAAAATTAATTAAAAGTTTAATACATATATTCCATTAATTTTTTTCCAATCGGAATTTTAAATTTTTATTTGCATCAATAACATTTTTTTTTTTCAAATAGAACAACAATATTTTTTAATTAAAATTGAATTTCAAAACAATAAGTCAATTATAAGTTTTAGATATTCCATTAAATTTTTTTCAACAAAATTCAATCAGAAAAACTACTTAAATCAATTAAATTTTTATTCGGACCAATTAATTTATTTTTGAATCAGTGTCGGTGATTGATGTAGACAATTTCATGATTGTAGCATCTTCAATTAAAAATTATTTAGGTAAATTAATTTCGTTATTGAAACTAAAAAATATTTCCGTTTTCGGTGTATTACAAAAATATCAAAATATTTTCAAATTAATATGGAAAAACTTACTTTTCTTCAAATTTTTTCTTTACTTTAAAAATTTTGGCATTGATTCCGAGCCAAAGAAGCGGAGAATACAAGTAAGGATACTTTTAAGACACAATTCTCTTTAAAATTTGTTTTTTGTGTACTTGCTTCTAGGAATCAAATTTTAATTTTTCGCTTTTTCAGCTTTTTTTTCCTCATATGCTATCAAAGTCCTTTAAAAACGAGTTAATGACAACTTTATTTTCCAAATTAAGACTTGACTTCCAGTAGAAATTATGATATGTTTCAAGTAATAAACGTCTTTAAAATGAAGTGTTGAAAAATATGTCCTATATATGAACGATTTTTTGCTTTGTAGTCAATATGCAAAAAGGCAACAAATTTAAAGACAATTTCATTAAATGTAAAGAATTTTTCTGAGTTATTAAAGTCAAGTTGACCTTAGCCCAAAAATTTTTTCTTTCATGTTATGACACTCATTTTTAAGTGAAATCACTTAATTATAAGGATAATACGACTTCATTGAAAAGTTTATCGACTTTTGGACAAGGAAAAAACTTTAGGGTAGAGAATTGCGTCTTCCGTGCTAAGCAAAATTTGCATTCGTATTTTAAAGACATGAAATCTTTGACCTCACGACAATATTTTTTTCAGTGTATGGACGAAAACAAAACCAGCTTGCACTGATATCAGGCTAACATAAAAATTCCATATAACATAGTTATATTATTGTTATGTTAGCCCCTGATAGCAATGCATTCTGCAAATTAATTAATCTATATATTATTCGAATTTTATACGAGGAATTGAATAACGCCAATAACTTCATCTTCTTGTACAATAAGTTCGTATAAAATGTTAATAATAAATAAATTTTATTTAAAATCATTTTGTTGCCTTTAAATTTAAAATTAATCACTTCTCTTTTACACTTTTTTTATTTTTACTCACTTTACACTGAGAGATACAACTCAGAATAACAGCAAATAGTCCAATAATTGTAACACCCTTCATAGTTTACTTTTAAATGATTTCTAATCGAAATGAGGGCTATATATAGATGACATTCTATATCTGTGGATAGAGATGATTTTTCCAGATATCCAGTATTTACATGCGTTGCTGTTTTTTTTAATCTAAATCTTTATGATTAGTGGTTAATTCACTTCAGTTAATACATTCCAATATATATCTTTGCACGATTTGCTCAGGAACGCCTATATGTATAGATAAATCTTTAATATAGTATTTTGGTTATGCAATTATTTGGAGGATTTTTTTCTGGCTTAATGATAAGTGTAATATGTGTTTTAACTAACTTCGACAAATTTTAGTTTCATAGAAAATTTTGTAAAATTTTTATTTCTATAGAAAATTTTGTAAAATTTTATAGTTCTATAAAATTTTGTCAAAAAGTGTACGGTGAATTGCGAAACAAACAGCAGCACAAGAACTCAAATACAAAATCCCAGAAGATGGTTAGTGGCACTAACCGAAATATTGGAAATAAATATTAAAACAAATCAATAATCGATTGTTTCTATGACCTCAAGCCGAACAAAATTAATAATCAGAATAAAAATTTTATTTCTATAGAAAATTTTGTCAAAATTTTATTTCTATAGAAAATTTTGTCAAAATTTTATTTCTATAGAAAATTTTGTCAAAATTTTATTTCTATAGAAAATTTTGTCAAAATTTTATTTCTATAGAATTTTTTTTTCAAAATTTTATTTCTCTAGAAAATTTTGTCAAAATTTAATTTCTCTACGAAATTTTGTAAATTGTTTTTTATCGAAAATTTTCTCAAATTTTTTTTTATAGAAAATTTTATCAAAATTTTATTTCTAAAGCAAATTTTGTCAAAATTTTATTTCTAAAGAGAATTTTGTCAAAATTTTATTTCTATAGAAAATTTTGTCAAAATTTTATTTCTATAGAAAATTTTGTCAAAATGTTATTTCTATATAAAATTTTGTCAAAATGTTATTTCTATAGAAAATTTTGTCAAAATTTTATTTCTATAGATTTTTTTTTCAAAATTTTATTTCTCTAGGAAATTTTGTCAATTTTTTTTTATAGAAAATTTTCTCAATTTTTTTTTATAGAAAATTTTATCAAAATTTTATTTCTAAGAAAATGTTATTTCTAAAGAAAATTTTATCAAAATTTTATTTCTAAAGCAAATTTTGTCAAAATGTTATTTCTATAGAAAATTTTGTCAAAATTTTATTTCTCTAGAAAATTTTGTCAAAATTTTATTTCTCTAAAAAATTTTGTCAAAATGTTTTTTCTATAGAATATTTTGTCAAAAGTTTTTTTTTGCCAAAATTTTATTTCTATAGAAAATTTTGTCAAAATGTTATTTCTAAACAAAATTTTATAAAATTGTTATTTCTACAGAAAATTTTGTCAAAATTTTATTTCTATAGAAAATTTTGTCAAAATTTTATTTCTATAGAAAATTTTGTCAAAATTTTATTTCTATAGAAAATTTTTTCAAAATTTTATTTCTATAGGAAATTTTATCAATATTTTATTTCTATAGTAAATTTTCTAAAAATTTTATTTCTATAGAAAATTTTCTCAAAATTTTATTTCTATAGAAAATATTATCAAAAATTTATTTTTTTTAGAAAATTTTAGCAAAATTTTATTTCTATAGAAAATTTTATCAAAAATTTATTTCTTTAGAAAATCTTATCAAAATTTTATTTCTATAGAAAATTTTGCCAAAATTTTATTTCTAAAGAAAATGTTATCAAAAAGTTATTTCTAAAGAAAATTTTATCAAAATTTTATTTCTAAAGCAAATTTTGTCAAAATTTTATTTCTAAAGAGAATTTTGTCAAAATTTTATTTCTATAGAAAATTTTGTCAAAATTTTATTTCTATATAAAATTTTGTCAAAATTTTATTTCTATATAAAATTTTGTCAAAATTTTATTACTATAGAAAATTTTGTCAAAATTTTATTTCTATAGAATTTTTTTTTCAAAATTTTATTTCTCTAGGAAATTTTGTCAAGTTTTTTTTATAGAAAATTTTCTCAAATTTTGTTTTATAGAAGATTTTATCAAAATTTTATTTCTAAAGAAAATTTTATTTCTAAAGAAAATTTTATCAAAATTTTATTTCTAAAGCAAATTTTGTCAAAATGTTATTTCTATAGAAAATTTTGTCAAAATTTTATTTCTCTAGAAAATTTTGTCAAAATTTTATTTCTCTAGAAAATTTTGTCAAAATTTTATTTCTCTAGAAAATTTTGTCAAAATGTTATTTCTATAGAAAATTTTGTCAAAATTTTATTTCTATAGAATTTTTTTCAAAATTTTATTTCTCTAGGAAATTTTGTCAATTTTTTTTTTGATATAGAAAATTTTATTTCTAAAGAAAATGTTATCAAAATGTTATTTCTACAGAAAATTTTATCAAAATTTTATTTCTATAGAAAATTTTGTAAAATTTTTATTTCTATAGAAAATTTTATCAAAAATTTATTTCTATAGAAAATTTTATGAAAATTTTATTTCTATAGAAAATTTTATCAAAATTTTATTTCTATAGAAAATTTTATCAAAATTTTATATCTATAGAAAATTTTATCAAAATTTTATTTCTATAGAAAATTTTGCCAAAATTTTATTTCTATAGAAAATTTTGCAAAAATTTTATTTCTATAGAAAACTTTTGTCAAAATTTTATTTCTATAGAAATTTTTTTCAAAATTTTATCAAAATCAAATTACCATACAAACATTTTTTAATTGTGATTGTATTTCAAAAAATTTAAAATTAAAAGTTTATTAGCAAATCAAACAATCAAAACAAAATTCAATCAGAAACATTTAATTCTATAATTGGCTCAATATCGGAAGCCTCCACATCCGTATTCCAAGTGCTATGTTTTAGATGTCAATGATTTGGAACAAGATCCCCGCCCATTTAACCCGAACTGTCTAGTTTAGCATCCGTTCGAAACTCAGCCCATAATTCGTGTTTTTTAACCTGTAAAATTGTACCATCTTCCAACCAAGGCTTTTGAGAACCCCCTCAATTAATAATTTACGTATCAACACTCAAAAAAAAGTGAACTCTCTATTTCACTAAAGCCAATTTAACTTTATTTTAGTTCATAGAAATATTATGTTTGGAGAAAGTTTTCTTTACTCTAATACTTTTTTGTGTACGTTAGTTAAATTAACTAAACCCGAGGAAAAAAATATACTCAAATGAAGCATAAAGATTAACTAAATTCGTGTCTTCCACAAAATAGTTCAGAATTTCTTTAAATTTGTAAATTTTACCAAAAATGCGTCCATCGTGAACTTCGTATGTCACTAAAGACATTCTTGCAATTTTTAATTCCAAGTTTTTTCTTCAAACTACAAAATTTTCTTTAACAAGTGAAAAAACTTAGTTATGTCTAATAAATTTTCTTGTATTTGTCGAAAAATATTTACTTATTTTTATGACATCGGCGTGATGCCAACGTTTGTAATACTGTTTAGTTAAAATTTTCTACAAATATTCAAAATTTTCTAAAATTAACCGAAAGTTTTCTTCTTGGTGGGTTCACTGTTTTTTCAGTGAACCGAACCGAAAAGTTTACAATCACTTCATCATTACAGCATATAGGCGTCCCTAAGCAAATGGTGTAAAGATCATTATTGGAATGTATTAGATAAAAAAAAAACAGCAGCGCATGTAATTACTGGATATCTGGAAAAATCATCTCTAGCCACAGATATAGAGTGCCATCTATATATAGCCCTCATTTCGATTAGAGATCATTCAAAAGTGAACTATGAAGGGTGTTAAAATTATTGGACTATTTGCAGTTATTCTGAGTTGTATCTCTCAGTGTAAAGTGAGTACTTAAAGATCCGTAAAAAATAAACAAGTTTAAAAGAGAAGTGATTAATTTTAAATTTAAAGGCAACAAAATGATTTTAAATAAAATTTATTTATTATTGACATTTTATACGAACTTATTGTACAAGAAGATGACGTTATTGGCGTTATTCAATTCCTCGTATAAAATTCGAATAATATATAGAATTATTAATTTGCAGAATGCATTGCTATCAGGGGCTAACATAATAATAATGTAACTATATTATATGGAATTTTTATGTTAGCCTGATATCAGTGCAAGCTGGTTTTGTTTTCGTCCATATTAATTATTCTATATATTATTAAAGTTTTCATAAATTCAACTAAATTAAATTGAAAAAAATAATAATTTTTTTGTAGTTATTGGAATTAATGTAGCTTTTGTTTATTCTCATTTTAGTCTGTTATTAAGCCATATACTGTTGATGTCTTGGAAATGTATTGGAATATAACTACAACCGATTTAATTGCAATGAATTTTAAAATTGTACAACCTTCACGTGGTATTTTTGCCTTTAGCGGTTATTTCGATTTGAAAGAGGACACGGCAATTGAGAAAAGTCTAATGCAAGTAAAAGTTTACTATAGCAGCAATGACATGCATTACCAATTGACTCCATTCCATCTTCATGAGCAAACTGTCTTAGATTATCTAAATGGACCTTACACTCTGTATACCATGGATACATTAACGGAATGTTGTGAAAATTCACCATATGCGGATAAATTTGTTACTCCATTGAAGAAGTTTACAATGAAATGCGAGAAATGCGAATTTCCTACGAAAAATTTACCGCCTGCTTTGAGACTAGGATTTTACCGTATGGTTTTGATGTTCTATAATGAGGGAGAATTCAATATAAGTATTCTAGTAAAGTTGGAAGAAAAGCAAGTTTTTCCATCTTGATTTGAAAATATTTTGATATTTTTGTAATACACCGAAAACGAAAATATTTTTTAGTTTCAATCATTAAATTAAGTGATGCAAATAATTTTTAATTGAAGATGCTACAATCATGAAATTGTCTACATCAATCACCGACACTGATTCAAAAAATAAACTAATTGGTCCGAATAAAAATTTAAGTAGTTTTTCTGATTTAATTTTGTTGAAAAAAATTTACTGGAATATATTAAACTTATAATTGACTTATTGTTTTGAAATTCAATTTCAATTAAAAAAATATTATTGTTCTATTAAAAATAAAATGTTATTGATGCAAATGCAAATTTTAAATTCCGATTGGAAAAAAATTAATGGAATATGTTATATTCCATTAAAAAATATTAATTATTATTATTTTTTTTGAAATTCAATTAAAATTTTAATTGTAAAAATATTATTGATATTTTTAATCTGCGTAGTTGTATTTCATTTACATTAATTTTTAACGCACTTTATTTATACTAAATTTCTCCAATTTTATATACGACTATGTTGGTAAATGAAAATAAAATAGAATTTTTAGTTATACAGATATTTCACAATAAATTGATATTGTGACTCAAAGAAACAATGTTTTATCAAAATCCAACAAGTTTTTTTCCTTAATAGACTAACACGATTTTTAGCTTAGCAGAGAAAATGTATTTTCCCCATATTGAGCTAATTAAAGAATTAAATGTTTCTAATTGAATTTTGTTTTGATAAAAAAATGAATGAAATATAATAAACTTTTAGTTTTAATTTTTTTGAAATTCAATCAAATTTTTAATCAAAAAAAAAAATGATTTTGACAAAATTTTTTTTAATTTTTTTTAACAAATTTTTTTTAACAAAGTTTTGTTAAAATTTTATTCGGTTCATAATCAAATTTTCATCATTATCAAAATTTTATTTCTATAGAAAATTTTGTTAAAATTTTATTCGGTTATAATCATGGTTGCCACACGAGCCAAAAATAATCTACCAAAATTTTATTTCTATAGAAAATTTTGTCAAAATTTTATTTCTATAGAAAATTTTGTTGAAATTTTATTTCTATAGAAAATTTTGTCAAAATTTTATTTCTATAGAAAATTTTGTCAAAATTTTATTTCTATAGAAAATTTTGTCAAAATTTTATTTCTATAGAAAATTTTGTCAAAATTTTATTTCTATAGAAAATTTTGTCAAAATTTTATTTCTATAGAAAATTTTGTCAAAATTTTATTTCTATAGAAAATTTTGTCAAAATTTTATTTCTATAGAAAATTTTGTCAAAATTTTATGTCTATAGAAAATTTTGTCAAAATTTTATTTCTATAGAAAATTTTGTCAAAATTTTATTTCTATAGAAAATTTTTGTCAAATTTTTATTTCTATTGAAAATTTTGTCAAATTTTTATTTCTATTGAAAATTTTGTCAAAATTTTATTTCTATAGAAAATTTTGTCAAAATTTTATTTCTATAGTAGATTTTGTCAAAATTTTATTTCTATAGAAAATTTTGTCAAAATTTTATTTCTATAGAAAAATTTGTCAAAATTTTATTTCTATAGAAAATTTTGTCAAAATTTTATGTCTATAGAAAATTTTGTCAAAATTTTATTTCTATAAAAAAATTTGTCAAAATTTTATTTCTATAGAAAATTTTCTCGAAATTTTATTTTTATAGAAAATTTTGTCAAAATTTTATTTCTATAGAAAATGTTCTCAAAATTTTATTTCTATAGAAATTTTTCTAAAAATTTTATTTCTATAGTAAATTTTTACAAAATTTTATTTCTATAGAAAATTTTGTCAAGATTTTATTTCTATAGAAAATTTTGTCAAAATTTTATTTCTATAGAAAATTTTGTCAAAATTTTATTTCTATAGAAAATTTTGTCAAAATTTTATTTCTATAAAAAAATTTGCCAAAATTTTATTTCTATAAAAAAATTTGTCAAATTTTTATTTCTATAGAAAATTTTCCCAAAATTTTATTTTTATAGAAAATTTTGTCAAAATTTTATTTCTATAGAAAATGTTCTCAAAATTTTATTTCTATAGAAATTTTTCTAAAAATTTTATTTCTATAGTAAATTTTTACAAAATTTTATTTCTATAGAAAATTTTGTCAAGATTTTATTTCTATTGAAAATTTTGTCAAAATTTTATTTCTATAGAAAATTTTGTCAAAATTTTATTTCTATAGTAGATTTTGTCAAAATTTTTTTTCTATAGTACAGTTTGTTAAAATTTTATTTCTATAGTAAATTTTGTCAAAATTTTATTTCTATAGAAAATTTTGTCAAAATTTTGTTTCTATAGAAAATTTTGTCAAAATTTTATTTCTATAGAAAATTTTGTGAAAATTTTATTTCTATAGAAAATTTTGTCAAAATTTTATTTCTATAGAAAATTTTGTCAAAATTTTATTTCTATAGAAAATTTTGTCAAAATTTTATTTCTATAGAAAATTTTGTCAAAATTTTATTTCTATAGAAAATTTTGTCAAAATTTTATGTCTATAGAAAATTTTGTCAAAATTTTATTTCTATAGAAATTTTTTTGAATTAAAATTTTTTGAATTAAAATTTTGACAAAATTTTCTATAAAAATAAAATTTTGACAAAATTTTCTATAGAAATAAAATCTTGACAAAATTTTCTATAGAAATACAATTTTGTAAAAATTTAGTATACAAATAAAATTTTTAGAAAAATTTCTATAGAAATAAAATTTTGAGAACATTTTCTATAGAAATAAAATTTTGACAAAATTTTCTATAAAAATAAAATTTTGTCAAAATTTTATTTCTATAAAAAATTTTGTCAAAATTTTATTTCTATAGAAAATTTTGTCAAAATTTTATTTCTATAGAAAATTTTGTCAAAATTTTATTTCTATAGAAAATTTTGTCAAAATTTTATTTCTATAGAAAATTTTGTCAAAATTTTATTTTAATTAAAAAAATTTCCAGAATTTTATTTCTATGGAAAATTTTGTCAAAATTTTATTTCTATAGACAATTTTATCAAAATTTTAATTTACTTTAATTTTGTCAAAATTTCATTTCTATAGAAAATTTTGTCAAAATTTTGTTTCTATAGTAAATTTTGTCAAAATTTTATTTTAATTAAAAAATTTTCCAGAATTTTATTTCTATGGAAAATTTTGTCAAAATTTTATTTCTATAGACAATTTTATCAAAATCATTTTTTTTTAATTAAAATTGTGATTGAATTTCAAAAATTTTAAATTTTCATTCATTTTTTAATCGAAACAAAATTCAATCAGAAACATTTAATTCTTTAATTGGCTCAATATCGGGAAAGTACATTTTCTGTGCTAAGCTAAAAATCGTATTAAGGAAAAAAAAATCTTGTTGGATTTTGATAAAACATTTGTTTTTTTGAGTCACAATAGCAATTTATTGTGAAATATCTGTATAACTTAAAAATTCTATTTTATTTTTATTTACCAACATAGTCGTATATAAAATTAGAGAAATTTTGTATAAATAAAGTGCGTTAAATGAAATACAACTACGCGGATTAAAAATAACAACAAAATTATTTCAAGTAAAATTTTAATTGAATTTCAAGAAAATGTTAATTAGAAGTTTAATACACACATTCCATTACCCTGTAAAAAAAGCGTCGCCAAAAAAAGTAGTGAAAATGTTCTTTTTGGATCCGGAAGTGGGGCAAAAGTGGCACAAAAGCGATGAATTTAACATGGGCTTGTCATGGTGTGTGATCTGTATTCAGTGTTTTGGATGTGAATTAAAAATTTTTGTTATATTTTCCTAAATAAATAATTTTTAAAATTTTTTTTATGATTTTCAATGCTTGTCTGAAACGTTTGACCTCAAATATTTTCAAAAATTTGCAATTTTTCTAGATTGGATTTAGCATTTTTATCGAAAAGATTTGAATAATTTCTTCCATTTTATTAATTCTTACTCTGTTTTTAATTTATTTGAAACAAAAAAAAAAAACAAAAGTTAAAATTACCAATTAAAAATATGAAAAAAGCAAGTTTAAAAAAAAATTGAATTAAAAGAACTTCCTGTGTAGTTAAAATAAAGAATATCTTTGGGAGGACATTTTTGGAAGTGCTTTTAAAGTTGTGCCGTTAAAAGAACTTCAAATTGTTTTTTTGCTTGGATAGGACGGAAGTACTACATTTTTGGATCCTTTACATTGCTTTAGAAGTTGTGCTTTGGAAGTTCATTTGGATGAAGAAATTAAAAAAAAAAAATAAAAAACTAAATTTTTTTCCAATTTCACTTTTTAGTTTTATCAGTATTTTTTGTTACACTTTTGCCTATTATAATCTAATTCTTAGAAATTGAAAAACTTTTTCGCTTTCACCGGGGGTTGATCCTGGGTCTGTTGGCACCATAACATAACGCCTTAGCACACTCAGTCACAAACGCCATTGAAGACGATGCATCAAAACGGCTATTCAAATGTTTGTAATATGAACCTAATATGACACCACGGCATGACATTTTAACTACTTCCTGAGATGTTCTTGTCTATATTGTATGTTATACAAAAAAAAAAATATATCGTAATTTGCAAAACCTTCTCCAAAGAACTTCCATGGAAGAGAAAAAGTCAAACGGCACAGGTTCACATCCCAGGGGGATGATTTTTCTTTTTATTTTATTTTTTTTAATTTTTATTGATTTTCTATTCTTTTTTTGAAGTGTCCATAACTTAAATTTTCACTTAAAATGACCTAATTTTTTTTTTTTTTATTTTTATTTGGACCAATTAATTTATTTTTGAATCAGTGTCGTTGATTGATGTACACAATTTCATGATTGTAGCACCTTCAAGTAAAAATTATTTGCATCACTTAATTTAATGATTGAAACTAAAAAATATTTCCGTTTTCGGTGTATTACAAAAATATCAAAATATTTTCAAATTAAGATGGAAAAACTTACTTTTCTTCCAATTTTACTAGAATACTTATAGTGAATTCTGCCTCATTATAGAACATCAAAACTACACGGTAAAAACCTAGTCTCATAGCAGGCGGAAAGTTTTGTGTGGGAAATTCGCATTTCTCACATTTCATTGTAAACTTTTTCAACGGGGTAACAAATTTATCCGCATATGGTGCATTTTCACAACATTCCTTTAATGTATCCATGGTATACAGAGTGTATGGTCCATTTAGATAATCTAAGACAGTTTGCTCATGATGGTGGAATGGAGTCAATTGGTAATGCATGTCATTGCTGCTATAGTAAACTTTTAACTGCATTAGACTTTTCTCAATCGCCATGTCCTCTTTCAAATCAAAATAACCGCTAAAGGCAAAAATACCGCGTGAAGGTTGTACAACTTTAAAATTCATTGCAATAAAATCGGTTGTAGTTATATTCCAATCCATTTCCAAGACATCAACAGTATATGGCTTAATAATAGACTAAAATGGGAATAAACAAAATCTACATTAATTCCAATAACTACAAAAAAAAAATATTATTTTTTTAAATTTAATTTAGTTGAATTTATGAAAACTTTAATAATATATGGAATAATTAGTATGGACGAAAACAAAACCAGCTTGCACTGATATCAGGCTAATATAAAAATTCCATATAACATAGTTACATTATTATTATGTTAGTCCCTGATAGCAATGCATTCTGAAAATTAATGATTC
>NC_134397.1:175724405-175765127 GCF_050003625.1 Haematobia irritans | reverse complement strand
TCAATCATGATAGTGTGATAGCTTTATGTTTTGGCTAGAAACCCGCAAGGGACTATCGCAGAGCTAGAGTGATAAAAAACCGGCTTTTTTAAAGTCTGTTTTTCTAGGTTTAAAAAAATGAATTTTTTCCAAAACTGGTGGACACCGCCAGTGTCCGGCATAAACGGTTCATAAAAACAAGAAATTTTTTTCTTTTCCTCTTTTTGTTAAGCTACACTTGTAGTGTAGTCAATGCAAGGTTTTTAAGCTGAAATCGAAAACAACAAAAGATTGAAGAATAAACCAACAATAACAAAACAAAACGAATGAAGTAAGAGGAAGCACGCTAAAAATAAAAATAAGCCAACTGCACTCAAATCGATGATTTGACAGTGGGAAAGAAAAGAGATATGTTTGTACAAATTTATTTCGGCAAAGGTTGGCTATCATAAACCTTTTTTTGTTAAGGTTCAAGTGTGGTTCACTTTGGGTTTAGTGAACTGCCTGAATTTATTCTGATAGTTGGTTGATAGTTTTCCTGCAAGTGGATGATGCTGATGAGGAATGCGGTAATTCCGAAACATGCGTCCATCCAACCATCTTGCAGTCTATAGGCCTTTGTCCACATAAATTTGCCATATCTTCTTTTCCTCTGTTGGTTAAGCTACACTTGTAGTTTAGTCAATGCATGGTTTTAAGCTGAAATCAAAAACAACAAAAGGAAAATCTAATTTTATTAATTTTATTGTTACAATAAATCAACGAAAAAACAAGTATATACGGCCATAAGTTCGGCCAGGCCGAAGCTTATGTACACTCCACCGTGAAAACTTCTACTGAACACTGTCATCCACAATCGAATTACTTTGGTTGCGGTAACACTTGCCGATGTCAAGGTATCTTAAAGCTTCCTAACACCGTCTTCTAAATTGTAAGGTAGTCCATACGTGGTATATATTAAACTAAAAATGGCCGATTAAATAATTAAGTTTTGACAAAATTTTCTACAGAAATTAAATTTTGACAAAAGTATCTATCGAAATAAAATTTGACAAAATAAAATTTTAACAACATTTTCTATCGAAGTAAAATTTGGAGAAAATTTTCAATAGAACTAAAATTTTGACAACATTCTCTACAGAAATAAAATTTTGAAAAAATTTTCTATTTTGCCAAAATTTTTTATCGAAATAAAATTTGACAAAATTATCTATAGAAATAAAATTTAACAATATTTTCTATATGAATAAAATTTTGACAAAATTTTCTATAGAAATAAAATGTTGACAAAATTTTCTATAGAAATAAAATTTTGCTAGATTATTTTTGGCTCGAGTGGCAACCATGATTATGAACCGATATGCACCAATTTTTGTGTGATTGGGGATCGGCTATATATAACTATAGACCGATATGGATAAATTTTGGCACGGTTATTAGCGGCCATATACTAGCAGCACGATCCAAATTTCAACCGGATCGGATGAATTTTGCTCCTCCAAGAGGCTCCGGAGATCAAACCTGGGGAACGGTTTATATGGGGGCTATAAATAATTATGGACCGATATGGACCAATTTTTGCATGGTTATTATAGACCATATACTAACACCGCGCACCAAATTTCAACCGAATCGGATGAATTTTGCTCCTCCAAGAAGTTCCGGTGGTAAAATCTGGGGCTATATATAATTATGGATTGATATGGACCAATTCTTGCGTGTTTGTTAGAGATCACATACTAACACCACGTTCCAAATTGAAACCGGATCGGATGAATTTTGCTCCTGCAAAAGGCTCCGGAGTTCAAATCTGGAGATCGGTTTATATGGGGGCTATATATAATTATGAACCGATATGGACGAATTTTTGCATGGTTGCTAGAGACCATATACTTACACCATGTACCAAATTTCAGCCAGATCGGATGAAATATGCTACTCTTAGAGGCTCCGCAAGCCAAATCTGGGGGTTCGTTTATATAGGGGCTATACGTAAAAGTGGACCGATATGGCTCATTTGCAATACCATCCGACCTACATCAATAACAACTTGTTTCGTTCGGAAGCTAGCGTGATTTCAACAGACGGACGAACGGACATGCTTAGATCGACTCAGAATTTCACCACGACCCAGAATAGATATACTTTATGGGGTCTTAGAACAATATTTCGATGTGTTACAAACGGAATGACAAAGATAATATAACGGAATGATAAAGTTAATGAAATTTGGTACATTGTGCTAGTACAATGTACCAAATTTCAACTGACTCGGATGAATTTTGCTTCTCCAAAAGGCACCAGAGGTCAAATCTGGGGATCGGTTTATATGGGGGCTATATATAATTATGGACTGATACGAACCAATTCCTGCATGGTTTTTGGATACCATATACTAACATCACGTACGAAATTTCAACCGATTCGGATGAATTTTGCTCTTCCAAGGGGCTCCGGTGGTCAAATCTTAGGATCGGTTTATATGAGGTATATATATTATTATTGACCGATTTCGACTAATTTTTGTTTGAGGGTGTTAACACCACGTATCAAATTTCAACCGGATCGGATGAAATTTGCTTCGCTTAGGGGCTCCGCAAGCCAAATGGGGGATCGGTTTATATGGGGGCTATATGTAATTATGGACCGATGTGGACCAATTTTTGCATGATTGTTAGATACCATATACTAACACTATGTACCAAATTTCAACCGGAGCGGATGAAATTTGCTTCTCTTAGAGGCTCCGCAAGCCAAATCGGGGGATCGGTTTATATGGGGGTTATATATAATTATGGACCGATGTGGACCAATTTTTGCATGGTTGTTAGAGACCATATACTTACACCATGTACCAAACTTCAGCCGGATCGGATGAAACTTGCTTCTCTTAGAGCAATCGCAAGCCAAATTTGGGGGTCCGTTTATATGGGAGCTATACGTAAAAGTGGACCGATATGGCCCATTTGCAATACCATCCGACCTACACTAATAGCAACTACTTGTTCCAAGTTTCAAGTCGATAGCTTGTTTCGTTCGGAAGTTAGCGTGATTTCAACTGACGGACGGACGGACATGCTCAGATCGACTCAGAATTTCACCACGACCCAGAATATATATACTTTATGGGATCTTAGAGCAGTATTTCGATGTGTTACAAACGGAATGACAAAGTTAATATACCCCCATCCTATGATGGAGGGTATAAAAAACAAAAAGAATCACATTTTCTTAACCCTTTCACTACTGAAATAAAACTAATGTTAAAAACATTAATTTTTCTTCTGTTTTTACTTGTACTAACAGCATGTAGAACAAAAATTGCCATTTAGAACACCTACCTCAACTACTTCAAGAGCTATATGAGCATGTTTTGAAAACTTGATTCTTGAATTGTGACCAAATTGCCTTACGAAAATAAGCGCTATTTGGCCTATAATGTCCTTTAAAGTGTGAGATAAAATACAAAAAAGAACCCGAAAAAGTGTCAGCTATAGTTTTCGTATGAATGTCCATTTACTAGAAACATACAGTAGAATAATTGTCTCAAATTTTCGTATTTTTCGTTTATTTCTAAAGAAGTTTACAAAAATGTATTTTAGACCTCACCAATATGGAAAATATTTATATCTTTTTTAGATTAAAGCCTCTACTTTAAAATAACATCGAGAAATAAATCGAAACTAAGTGGAAAAATAGAATTTGGTGTCTTTTTCGAATGTCCTTCAATGTGGACATCGGTAGTGAAAGGGTTAAAAAATAACCAAAATAAATTGACGGCGACAAGGTATTGGCGTATTTACGTCGTACGTTCAATTACATCTATTTCTAATTTTTACGCCGTACGTCGAAACGTCGCAATTGTGTTCCGGCCTTTAATTTATCAACAGATTTAACCCAGTAAACAATTAGTGGCGAACAATTGTGGCGAATTCCTACTAAATAAATAAAATTCCATCAATCTAGGATTTTTTTTTTAAATAGAGTACATAAAGAGCACTGTTGGACATAAAAATACGGCACCAAAAAAAGAGAGTGAACAAAAAGATACGAACACAAAAAGAGAACATGTTCTCTTTAAAAGAGATGTAATGGACAGCCTATGTTAGTATATGGTCTCCAACAACCATGCAAAACTTGGTCCATATCGGTATATAATTATATAGCGCCCATATAACCGATCCCCAGATTTGATCTCCGGAGCCTCTTGGAGGAGCAACATTCATCCGATCCGGTTGAAATTTGTTATATTGGACTATATCGGTACATAATTATATATAGCCCCCATATAAACCGATCCCCAGATTTGACCTCCGGAGCCTCTTGGAGGAGCAACTTTCATCCGATCCGGTTGAAATTTGGTACGAATTGTTAGTATATGGTCTCTAACAAGCAAGCAAAAATAATATAAACCGATCCCCAGATTTAGCTTGCGGAGCCCCTAAGAGAAGCAAATTTCATCCGATCCGGCTGAAATTTGGTACATGGTGTTAGTATATAGCATCTAACAACCATGCAAAAATTGGTCCATATTGGTCTATAATTATATATAGCTGAAATTTGGTACATGGTGTTAGTATATAGCCTCTAACAACCATCCATTGGTCCATATTGGTCTATAATTATATATAGCCCCCATATAAACCCATCCCCAGATTTGGCTTGCGAAGCCTCTAAGAGTGGCAAATTTCATCCGATCCGGGTGATATTTGGTGCATGGGCTAGTATATGGCCTCTAATAACCATGCTAAAATTTATCCATATCGGTCCATAATTATATATAGCCCCCATATAAACCGATCCCCAGTTTTAGCTTGCGGAGCCTCTAAGAGAAGCAAATTTCATCCGATCCGGCTGAAATTTGGTACATGGTGCTAGTATATAGCCTCTAACAACCATGCAAAAATTGGTCCATATTGGTCTATAATTATATATAGCCCCCATATAAACCCATCCCCAGATTTGGCTTGCGGAGCCTCTAAGAGAAGCAAATTTCATCCGAACCGGGTGATATTTGGTGCATGGGCTAATATGTGGCCTCTAATAACCATGCTAAAATTTATCCATATCGGTCCATAGTTATATATAGCCCCCACACGCTCACAAAAAATCGCTTCTGTAACATATACTCCCAAACATATTTTTCTTCAAGCATATAAATTTTTGGGTATTGCCCAAACATTTATATGTTTGATCTCTTCCAATATATAATATGTTTGAAAGCATATTGGTCTAAACAATATATGTTTGGGTAGTCTAAGTTCCAAACATTTTGTATTTTTGCATCCAAATTCAATAATGTTGTCTTCCAAAAAACAATATGTTATTATGTGAACATATAATATGTTTGGAAGGATTTTGCACCCAAAAATATTATATGCTTAAAAAATATTGTGCTCAAAATTTTATTTATTTATTTATATATTTACAATCATAATGAATTATGAAAATAAACAGGTAATATAGGTGCTAACAACATAGGTTTTCGACCTGAATGCTCAAAATTTTGTTTCTGCCCAATTGTATATTCCCCCACATCTTTCTCTCTTCCACGAGATTTTTGAGTTCTTAGCACCTACAAACATTGTAGAAGAAATTATTCAATTGTATGATTTTTTTATTTTAATTTTACCTTTTGCCGGACGGGGATTCGAACAGCGGACCACACAGTTTGTAAGGATCAAAGAAGTAGCTGATCAATTGCCCAAGGAAAAATAAAATGTTAATTTTGTAATAACAAGCAACAACCACCAACTTAATTCAATATCGCTCCCTGTTAAATAGCGCTCCAAGCTACTAAACACATATATGTTTATAGGCTATTTCTAAATTAATATATGTTTGCATCCAAGCATATTATATTTACAAACATTTTATGTCCCAAACATAATATGTTCCAACATATTAACATATATGTCCCAAACATGTTATGCTAGTTTATGAACATTATATGCTAGCACTCAAAAATATTGTGTTTAAAAATTTGTGTTCCAAACATATAATGTTTATAGCCAAACATATGAAAAACAGTCTTTTTCATCCGTGCATATAACCCAATTTCTATATAGCACCCATATAACCCAATTCTAGTATATGGACGTAAATAACTATGCCAAACTTGGCCCATATCGGTCTATACACAGAGAATACAGATTGGTTGTGATAACCGAATTTATTGCCAACCTCCTTTTGGCAGTTGCAGCAACTAACTGTTGGTAGTTGTGATACCCGATAAATTCGGTCGTCTCAATCGAATTATGGGAAATCCAACTAATACTATACATGGGGTTGGTGGTATTAGACAATGAAATTGGTCGTTGTCCCTTGTTCATTTGGTTGTATCACTCAACTTTACTAGCATCTTAACCGAATTGAAAATTAATTTTTCCTCAAAATATTGTATTTTATTTATATTTTTAAATGATAGAAAGGTACATAAAATAACTTTATACCTAAATACAATACATTGATAACAATTTAAAACAATGATCACTATTAAAGGCAATTGGAGTTAAATCCTTGGAGCTCTTCGTTCAGTAGTATTTATAATTGGAGTCCGAACTGAGTACATAGTGGTATATCAGAAAAATTGGACAACACATCCCGTCTAAAACCACAACAAATTAAATCAGAAAATTAGAGTGTAGTTTTAAAAAATAAATAAGAATCTACTCGCCATGGTCACTTCCTTTTGGGTTTCACAGGTAAACGGCAGATGTGGAGATGATCTTTAAAGTCGTTATCATTGTTTTCGCACAATAAAATTGTTCCACATCTAAAACATAATACAACTCAATCTGCATTTGATCCTAAACAATTTAAGATGCGCACTATTTATCTAACTGGTAGCATTGAGTATCCTCAAGCCTGCGCGAGTTGTTCGTGAAAATGTTTGAGTGGCACTCCACCAAGGACTCAAATAAACATATATATGGGTGAAAAATAATCCGTTTCCTGTGGTTTTTACTTTAAATTAAAAAAAAACACGTTTTCCCTCAACATTGAAGAATTAGTAATAAATTGTTTGACATTTAAAAATATTTCCAAAGGAATTCGGCTCTGAAAACCAATTGTTAGTGCTGAATACTAAATGACAGTTATAAAAGATTTATAAGGTTGGTTGTGCGTATCGAATTCGATAAAACATTTTCGTAAGAGTGGCAATTAGTTCAGACAACTATTTGAATGGTATTACAAACAAAATTCTATAATAATAAGCGCCAAATGGAAACAGAAACGAAATAATGGTTGTAAATAAAGTAAATAGATTGACACAACTGTGATTTCATTGTAAATGCAGAATTTTCATTACAACAATCGATTTTCAACTAATATCTTCTCTGTGTGTAGTTATATATAAGAAAATCATTTTTGATCCAAAAAAACATTTTTGATCTAATAACACTGTCCAATTCGTTTATATCGAGCATTCTTCTTTTCTGACTTTAAGTCTTTAAAAGCCGCATTTTGAAGTTTTATAATAAATATTTAATATAGTAGTATGTAATGTTAACATCTTTTCGGAATCTTCCGAACATGTTTGTAATATATGAAAAAATTTATGTAAAAAAAAACTATTTGGTGTTTGGTCCAAGCAGGTATTGAACCCACGACCATTTGTATAAAAGGCGGGCATGCAAACCAGTGCTCCACGGTGGTCAACTAAATTTAGGTTTCTGTTAAATAAAGTTTCTTTACAACGGCTCGTGGGCGTCCAAAACTATGCTATATAACTGACTGTTTGCGTTACTTGTGCGTAGATGGTTATAGCGATAATTTTCTGTTGATGATAATAACAACTACGTAGCCCAGTGGATAGTGTGTTTGCTTACAAACTGTATATTCCGCGGTTCGATTCTCTGTCCAGGCGAAAGGTAAAATTAAAAAAAAAAAAATTATAAAATCGAATAATTTCTTTCATTGCCTGCATTACAGAAAAAGGTGATAAGAAACGTCGTGCAAGTGAAAAAGATATGAGGAAAGGTGCAATTATCCAGAAAAAACAATTTTTTTTGAGTTGTTTTTACATCCTGTAAAGACTCAACATTTATCACAAAGAGTATATACTTTTCTTCCAACAAACTTCCTTACAGCGAAAATCAGATGGAAAACGATATTTGTTTGTCTAAAATTTCATTCGGGAAGAAAGAATTATATTTTTGCGTGTTGCTACAAGCAATCTTGGTTTTCTCCATTCGAATGGAGCAGTTTGTGAACAAACAAAATTATCGGTTTTACTTCCCGAAAAAGGTCAGCTGAAAATGTAGGTTAGGTTAGGTTATGTGGCAGCCCGATGTATCAGGCTCACTTAGACTATTCAGTCCATTGTGATACCACAGTGGTGAACTACTCTTATCACTGAGTGCTGCCCGATTCCATGTTAAGCTCAATGACAAGGGACCTCTTTTTTATAGCCGAGTACGAACGGCGTTCCACATTGCAGTGAAATCACTTAGAGAAGCTTTGATACCCTCAGAAATGTCACCAGCATTACTGAGGTGGGATAATCCACCGCTGAAAAACTTTTTGGTGTTCGGTCGTAGCAGGAATCGAACCCACGACCTTGTGTATGCAAGGCGGGCATGCTAACCATTGCACCACGGTGGCTCCCAGCTGAAAATGTACATCCTCGATAATGGTGAGGGCGCCGTACCCACCGAATGTCGTTCCCGGCTCGTCGTTCATCCACGCCTGTGGCATTTTTGAGAGTAAGTTCAGCTTTAACAAAATTTTCATCTCAAGACGCCAAATAGCTTTGGCGTCCGTTTCTGATTCTAAAATTTGATGTTATTTCTGATATTTTTGCTATCCTTACCAATAAAAATAAACAACAAATGATAAAAATATAGAGTTTTGTTTTATTGAATTGCATAGCAACCACCATGTACTTAATTGTGTAGCGTGATTACAAAAGACAGACAGGCAGACGGACATCGTTATATTTTCTTAGAAGTTCTCCGTGATCAAGAATATATATATACTTTATATAGTTGAAATTTCGATGTGCTATAAACGGAATGCAAACTTATTATACCCCAATCATCATTCTATAATGGTTTAAGAAGGTGAATACTTTGCCAATTTATTTGCTTTATATCGGTCCATCTTTTGGAATAGACTAATTATCGGCCAATTTAAACGGATTGCCAGGATGTTTTCTTAGAGTCGACTCCAATATTCTTTTTTCTTACATTAAACAAAATATCGTATTTTTCGCAATGAAATTAATGCCAAGGAATATAGTATTTTTGGTCCTCAAAACACTCACTCACACACATATTAACTTTAAGAGCATTTACTAAATTTCTTTTATCCTTGTGGCAATAATCTCTTCCCGAATACTGCGTACAATGTATCCAATACTTTGCCATAGTAAGAATCTATGGCACAATCTTTGTCTATCCATATTACTAAGGTTTCGAGTAGGAGTTTCCTCAAGTGCCTATTGTATTAATTATTTAGTGGATTTTGTGCTGGGGATAACTGCGCCAGGCAGGCGTTGTTATCATGAACAACGAATGTGACTGCCTATATGTATCCTTAATGTCAATGAAGATAAGTTTCATATAAATGTTATGAAAACCAAAAGCAATATTAGCAACAGCATGGATAATATTCCCTATTCCAAGTCATTTCTCCTATTATATTAAAGAGGATACGTGGAAGACAATTTTTGGAGAGAAACATTTAATTTAGCGAAAGTATACTCTATAAAAAAGGATGAAGTCGTAAGTACTCGATCATATGAAATCTTAAATCAACCCAACTGATTTTATAGAATTCGACATATTTCTGACATAAGAAAGGGTTAAATTAAGTTAAAACTGATGTTGAATATGAAAGTTTGTCACTTGACATTTCTCAATTTCACCAAATTAAATTCTAAAATGTAAAATGAGAACACGTTGGCCATAGTAATAAAATTATAGGTACATAATAACAAATATATACGGCCGTAAGTTCGACCAGGCCGAATCTTATGTACCCTCCACCATGGATTGCGTAGAAACTTCTACGGAAGACTATCATCCATAATCGAATTACTTGGGTTGCGGTAACACTTGACGACGGCAAGGTATCTTAAAACCTCCTAACACCGTCTTCTAAATTGTAAGTAAGTCCATACGTGGTATATATTAGTTATAGGTATTAGGAATAACAATGAATTAGTAGATCATAAGATGTTATTGTATTTATGTATTATTAATTATAGTGTCAAAAATTGGAGAACTGCATAATTGTATAGGCCAATTTAGGCTTTTTGATTATTGATTGAAATAAATGAAATGAAATGAAATGAAATGAAATATTAAATTAAACAAGTATATACGGCCGTAAGTCCGGCCAGGCCGAAGCTTATGTACCCTCCACCATGGATTGCGTACAAACTTCTACGGAAGACTATCATCCACAATCGAATTACTTGGGTTGCGATAACTTTTGCCGATGACAAGGTATCTTAAAATTTTAGTTTGGTTTTGAAATTGTGAAAAATTCGAAATACATTACTTTTATTTAAATTGTAGAAAATACCTATAGTTTACATTTCCCAGTAAAAACATTTTCCATTTCTTCATGAGCTATCAAAGTGCTTTAAAAACGTGCTAACGCCAACTTAAATTTCCAAATTCAGACTCGACTTCAAGTAGAAATTATTGTATATATAGAATTTTAAAATAAAGTGTTGAAAAACTTCTTCTATTTTTGAACGCTATTTTGGTTTGTGGTTAAGATGCAAAAACTCCTCACAATTAAAGACTATTTCATTAATTCTTCCTTCTTTCATGAAAACATACCCATTTTTAAGTTGAATCACTTAATTATAAGGACAAAACGACTTTATCGTCTTTTGGACAAGGAAAACAGTTTATATAAAAGAAATTCACAAATGATATTATAACCAAAATTCGCGTTCGTATTTTAAGGAGACGACAATATTTTTTCAGTGCACAAAGCTATTCACATCTACTATTTTAATTTAGTAATATCGTAATAACTTTAGAATATTATAATAACATAAAAAGGAAAAACGAGTCAAATGATAATATTCCCAATAATTTACTGACAGTTTATCTAACAAATTTGTATGGTAATAGTAGATTTAAAGTTTACGATAACTTTTATGTATATAATGAAAAAACTTTACAACAAGGTGTATTTGCTACAAAAATGCCCGCATAATGGCTGGACTCGTTATTAATGTTTCAACTGAGCTTTGAAATATGTGGAAACCCTTATACTTGCAGCAAGGCTTAGATAAAAACGCCGATTTATCCATATTTCAATAGAAACATGTCGAAAATAAAAAATGCCAAAAATAGCTAAAAGGTTCATGAAAAAAAGCTAAAAGCTAAATGCATTTTTTTCCCGCTAAACGTCTTCAAAAAAGCCAAATCTAGCGGGAAAAAAGCTAAATTGGCAACGCTGTATATATGGGAGCTATATCTAAATATGAACATATTTTGACAAAATTTGAATAATAATCCTGCTATCTCAGTAAAAAAACGTAAATGGGAGAATAGTTTTGGCCTCCGTGGTCATATGGGTGTAAATCGGGCAAAAGATATATATGGAGGCTATATCTAAATCTGAAGCGATTTCAACCAAATTTGGCACACTTAACGATACTACTAAACGTACTCCTTATGCAAAATTTAAAGCAACTCATGCCAAAACTCTGGCTTTTGAAGTCATATAAGTGAAAATCGGACGAAAGATATATATGGGAGCTATATCAAAATCTGAACCGATTTGAACCAAATTTGGCAAGCTTAACAATACTATCAAACGAACTCCTAGTGCAAAATTTGAAGCAAATCAAGTCAAACCTCTGGCTTTTGTGGCCATAATAGTAGAAATCGGACGAAAGATATATATGGGAGCTATGTCTAAACCTGAACCGATTTAGCGGATATTTCGCATATCTTACGAAAACCCCAAAATATTTGACTGCCCGAAATTTTGAGAAAATACGTTGATAAATATGTCAATTATGACCAGATCGATGATAAATATATATGGCAGCTATATCTAAATCTGAACCGATTTTTTTTCCAAATCAATAGCGATTGTCTTTGAGCCAATGTAAAATTCTGTGCCAAATTTGAGGACGATCGGACTTAAACTGCGAGCTGTACTTTGCACACAAAATTACATATACAGACAGACGGACGGACAGACAGACAGATGGACATCGCTAAACGGACTCAGAATTTAATTCTAAGACGATCGGTATACTAAACGATGGGTCTCAGACTTTTCCTTCTTGGCGTTACATACAAATGCACAAACTTATTATACCCTGTACTAGCGGTGTGCATGTGAGTAATAGTTTACTCACGCTCACGCTCACGCACAGTCACAACTGAAAAATCATACTCACGCACACTCACGCACGATATTTTTTGGTAGGACTCATTATGATTAATTTACCGTACCGAAGTGTCTGAAAACATGAGCACTATTAAAATCGAGAGTGTTTTTAAACTCTTAACTCCCAGGTGTCACTAAAATTGTAATTAAATTTAACTCTTAACCGTTTTATGTTGGTGAGCAGGAATATTTTCGTGAGTGTAATTCGTTATTCACGCACGCTCACGAAGATATTATTTTCGTGACTCACGCTCACGCACGACATTATGGTTTGTTAATCACGCTCACGCACACTCACGCTGTTGTCATGAGCGTGACTCACGCACGAATCACGAAAATTTTCGTGAGTCACGACAATTTCGTGTCACGTGCACACCTCTACCCTGTACCACAATAGAGGTGAAGGGTATAATTATACACAAATGAAGTACAAAGATTTAATAAATTCGTACTTCTCACAAAATATTTCCTTATCATTATTTCCTTAAATTTATAAGTTTTACTACAAATGCGCCCATCTTGAACTTCGTATGGCTCTAAAGACATTCTTGCAATTTTTAACTCCAATTTTTTCCTTCATACTACAAAATTTTCATTAACAAGCGAAAAAATTATTTATGTCTAATAAATTTTCTTGAAATTGTCGAAAAATATTTTCTTATTTTTGTGATATCGACGTGATGTCAGCGTCTAGTCTAGTTAAAATTTTCTAAAAATAATATAAATTTTCTAAAATTAACTAAAATTTATCTTCCTGGTGGGCTCACTGTTTTTTTCGTGCATTAGAATATCATCCAAACCGGTTCAGAGTTGGATATAGCTCCGGCCGAGTTTCCCAAATTTGGTCGTAATACTCAAATTTATTAACCAATGTTACTCAAATTTCAAATTTAGATGTATTAGCCGATTTTTTTCAGACTTAGATATATCTCTTAGATATATATTACATACAAATTTGGATACACTTCCCACACTAATAGAACGATTTCCTCTCTTATAAATAATGGCCTCAATATTAGTGATATATATACTAGAGGTCTGCACAGTTCCATTTGCAAATGCAGAGTACACGTGTACTTGCTACATGAGTACATCTATTTGAAAGAGTCGCAAAACAATTGGTACACATTTTTATGAACACCAAAAGCCACGAGTAACTTCTTGTTGCTACTCTGATGTCTTCACTATCAACAAACACATATTCCTCTTTCTCTCTTATTGAAGTGTACTCAGAGTGATCACGTCGAGTATGTTGCGAGAACAAAACTTCATAGAGTACTCCATGTACCACATGCAGTTTCAGAAATACAAAAAAACAGTTACTCTCCATAATATATGTTTTGGTTTGTTATAAAGAGGGGCAAACGTTAAGGTAAGTGTGTGACATACATAAATATATGAAATATGTGATATACATACATATCTATGATTAATAATAATGGAAAGTTTTGATTCGCACATACTGAGAAATACTTGTGGTACCACGTGAAGTGAAGAGAATCCATGTTGTACTTTTTCTCAAGTACTTACATTTTTATTGTTCCTTTTTTTCGGAACACATATTGTTTCGGATAAGTACTTGGTGGTATTTGACAAGCAAGTGTTCTCTTCACTTCACTACTTGCGCTCTGAGCGAAAGACAGTGTATGTACTATATTCGACAGCGAATTGCATACATGCAGTGAAAAGTTATTCGATGCAGACCTCTAATATATACAGAAATAATTTAACTCGTATTTCACTAAAGCCAATTTAACTTTATTTTATTAATGGAATTATTATGTTTGAAGAAAGTAGGTTAGTTAAATGAACCAAAACACGGAAAACAAATATACACATATGAAGTATAAAGATTTACTAAATTCACTCAAAAAAAGTTTACTTGGATCCAAAGATTTTGACCTTCCTTTAAGGATTTTGGCGTTGGTTCCGAACCAAAGATGCGGGTTCTTTAAAATAAGGAATTTTTTTGCGACCTATCTGGTTTCAAATCTAGGACCTGTAAAATTATAATTAGGATACAGATCTCATTTATCGAATTTTTATTTTATTTTTCCGGTATATTAATAAAGCTATTCACGTACGTGCCAGTTTAAAAATTCAAATTATGACTGAAGTAAAAAATACTTTCCTAATTCCAAAAAAAACTTTAAACCAAAGATGCTAAATCCTCGAAATAAGTCTTAGCCTATAATTGAAGCGTTTTTATCTTAAATCTAAAGATTCAATATTTCAGTTAATTTAAGGACGCTTTCCTAAAATCAAAATTGTGTTTCTTTACTTTAAGGAAAATTTGCCTTAGTTTAAGGACATGCAACTTTAACGAAGGGGCGCAAATTTTCAAAATGTGTGTTCTAAATTTAATGAAAAAAATTTTTGAAGCAAAGATTATAAACTTACTTTTAATTAAAATGTCATTGTTTTAAAGAAATTTGTCCGTAATAGTGTGTAAATTGCGCATCCTAAAATTGAGCTTGCCTAATCTTTAATATCACGTAAATATTTTTTTCAGTTTTCGTACCTCTCACAAAATTGTTCATTATTATACCCTCCACCATAGGATGGGGGGTATATTAACTTTGTCATTCCGTTTGTAACACATCGAGGTGAGTCGATCTAAGCATATCCGTCCGTCCTTCCGTCTGTTGAAATCACGCTAACTTTCGAACGAAACAAGCTATCGACTTGAAACTTGGCACAAGTAGTTGTTATTGATGTTGGTCGGATGGTATTGCAACTGGGCCATATTGGTTCACTTTTACGTATAGCCCCCATATAAACGGACCCTCAGATTTGGCTTGCGGAGCCCCAAAGAGAAGCAAATTTCATCCAATCCGGTTGAAATTTGGAACATGGTGTTAGTATATGATCTCTAACAACCGTGCCAGAATTGGTCCATACCGGTCCAAAATTATATATAGCCCCATATAAACCGTTCTCCAGATTTGACCTCCGGAGCCTGTTGGAGGAGCAAAATTCATCCGATCCGGTTCAAATTTGGAACGTGGTGTTAGTATATGGTCTCTAACATCCATACAAAAATTGGTCCATATCGGTTCACAATTATATATAGCCCCGATATAAGCCGATCCCTAGATTTGGCTTGCGGTACTTGCGGTTTTCGTATATGGCCGCTAACAACCATACCAAAATTGGTCCATATCGGTCTATAGTTATATATAGCCGATCTCCAATCACACAAAAATTGGTCCATATCGGTTCATAATCATGGTTGCCACTCGAGCCAAAAATAATCTATAGAAAATGTTGCCAAAATTTTATTTCTATAGAAAATTTTGTCAAACTGAATCTATATATATATAAAATTCAATCTATGTTTGTTTGTATGTTCCGAGTTGGCTCCGAAACGGCAGAACCGATTTACTTGAAACTTTCAGAGATCGTAGGGGGCGTTCATGTGGTGAAAATAGGGTACCTCATTTTTTGACACCTGGTCGCGGAGGGGGACCTCCCCTTTGTCGGACTTTTTGAAAATCGGACCAAAGTTGACCGATTTGCTTGAAATTTTCATAGAAGATTGGGGTTGGCATCTAGACAAAGATCCGCTACTTTTTATTTAGATATTTGGTGGCGGAGGGGGGCCTCCCCTTTGTTCGACTTTTTTTTAAGTACAGTGAAAAAACTAAAATTCTCTAAATTATCTGAGATTTACAGAGAACATGTGGTGAGGTTATGGAATTAATATGGGGTACCCGATGATTTCATATGTTGATGGGGAGGGGGACCTCCCCCTTGCCCTACTTTTTGAAACTTGGAACAAAATTATGCGATTTGCTTGAAATTTTCATTGAATGTTGGCGTTGGCATCTAGACAAAAATCCGCTACATTATTTTTCGATATTTGGTCGGGGAGGGGGACCACCCCTTTGCCCGAATTTTTTTGTTTGAAAGTACAAACAAAACTAAACTCCGTCCGACTGAAATTTTACGGAAAAATGGGTTATGAAATTTATATCAGGTTCTCGATTTTTTAATAAAAATAAAAGGGCATAGGGAGACATCCGCTTCTCTTAAGTACATACAGAGAAACAATTAAACTTTTACCGAGATACTTGAAATTTACAGAGGACTGGGGAGAGGTTACGATATTAATAGTTGATACCTGATTTTGTGATATTTGGACGGAAGAGAGGCCACCCTTTTAGGCTTATAATTTGCTTGACATTTTCTGGGACGTTTACAAAAGATACGCTACATCACTTTTCGATATTTAGTCGGGGAGGAGGTCTTCCTCTAAAACTGCAAAAAAAAAACACAATTCTTAAGTTTTCTTGAAATTTACATAGGCAGTGGGGGAAGGTTATGAACGAAGAGGCAACCTTCCTTGCCCCACACTTGAAGGAAAGTTTCAAGAATTTTCAGGGAAGGTTGGGGGTGCTATTCACTACGGTGTTTGTCGATATTATATCGGGTGTGACGTCCCTTTAAAACAATAGAGCAAAATTTAAACATCGCCGATCTACTTGAAATTTACAGGGAACGTGGAAGGAGGTGATTAAATTTATACATGATTTTTAAATTAGTATATTAGACATTTCTGAGGGTTTCAAAGCTTCTCTAAGTGGTTTCACTGGAATGTGGAACGCCGTTCGGACTCGGCTATAAAAAGGAGGTCCCTTGTCATTGAGGTTAACATGGAATCGGGCAGCACTCAGTGATAAGAGAGAAGTTCACCACTGTGGTATCACAATGGACTGAATAGTCTAAGTGAGCCTGATACATCGGGCTGCCACATAACGAAGGGGAAAATTGAAATAACCTTTGTCGATTTACTTCGATAGAATTTATAGGGACCATTGAGTGGTTGTGAAATTAATATAGGTACGTGATAGTCCGATATCAGATCGGAGTGGAGCGAAGTTGGGGAGAGGGTTCCCTTTTGTCCGTTTTTTTTTTCTTAAATTGAATGTAGAGGGTTGTCCGTAAATGGGAACTCGGTACATAATTTTATGATTTTTGCACAGGCTTCTGCCAGACTTCTTTTTAGTAAAGAACTTAAATTTACATGAAATTGGCAGCCAACGTAGAGGGTGCATCATTTTCCAACATTTTAGCAAATGTTAATGTGGTAAAATTTTTTACTACTTTTGCTTTTTGCGATTTATTGGATGGGAAACAGTAAGTCTTTGTATGTTATTATAATAAAGTGCTTAATTTACAGATATGTTGAGGAGAAGGATACCTTTCCTTGACAAACCACACTTAAAATTCACAAGAAATATAGAAGAAGGTACACCCTCTCCCGCCGTATTTGTACCTATAAACGAAAAATCAAGTAGTCCGATTTGTTTAAAAGAATTCAAATCTTTTCGAATTTGTTTTCAGCACGAAGGATATAGTTGACTAACTTAACGCAAAATATTCCTCCAAATATGCTTCGGAAGGCGCTGCGAAGAGGGCCGGGTTACGCTAGTATACGTATGTAATCGATCTTTTGTGATTTAATATAGACCACGTATGGACTTACATACAATTTAGAAGACGGTGTTAGGAGGTTTTAAGATACCTTGCTATCGGCAAGCGTTACCGCAACTTAAGTAATTCGATTGTGGATTGCAGTGCTTAAAAGAAGATTCTACGCAATCCATGGTGGAGGGTACATAAGCTTCGGCCTGGCCAAACTTACGGCCGTATATACTCGTTTTTTTTTTTTTTTTGTAAATTTTACTACAAATACGCACATTTTGAAATTCGTATGGTCAGGGCTGCCAATTTTGCCGATTTTTATCGGCATTTTGACGATTTTTTACTCAAAAAATAGCAAATGCCGTTTTTCCGATTTTTGCCCCAAAAATGACGATATAAGCTCCGTTCAAAAATTTTAAATAGACGCAGTTCGTTTACGCGTTTAGATCCAGGCAAACAGAGTTAGACATTTCAGACATGTAGGAGCTATACCTCATTTTACATCTACAGTATTAGTATCACGGTTGCCATTCGTGCCAAAAATAATCTACCACCAACAATTTAAGAAAATTTTACCAAAAATCTATCAGAATAAAAAAAAACGTATTTTGAAGTTTTTGTGGTTAATATATATAAAAAAATTGTTTTATTCAAAAGAAATGTTTTATATTGAATTTATAGAAAATTTTGTTAACACTTTATTTAAGTTGTCAAAATTTTATTTCTATAGAAAATTTCGTCAAAATTTTATTTCTATAGACAATTTTGTCAAAATTTTATTTCTATAGAAAATTTTGTCAAAATTTTATTTCTACAGAAAATTTTGTCAAAATTTTATTTCTATAGACATTTTTTGTCAAAATTTTATTTTTATAGAAAATTTTGTCAAAATTCTATTTCTATAGAAAATTTTGTTAAAAAAATTTATTTCTATATAAAATTTTGTCAAAAATTTATTTTCATATGTTTGCACATTTTTATTTCTTTATAACATTCTTGTAAAACATGATTTATAGAGAACAATTTTGGCATTTTTTTTTTTTTGTAGTAAATTCTTGCAAAATTACATTTCTAAACAAATGTTTGCAAAATTTAATTTCTATAGAAAATTTCCTTAACATTTTATTCCTATAGAAGATTTTGTTAGAATTTTATTTCTATAGAAAATTGTACCTCTTAATTTGAGAGTCAATCAATAGGAGTTTTTGATCAAATTTTGGAAGATCGTTTCCCGATTATATACGTAAATATTAAAGATCTTTATTTTTATTTTTAAATAAAAACATAACTCTGATCATAAAAATGTTTTTTATACCCTAAACCACATAGTGGTCAGGGTATAATAAGTTTGATCGGCCAAAAAATGTGCCTACCAGAAATATTGATTTTAGTCCCCATAAAATATATACCGATCGACTCAGAATCACCTCCTGAGTCGATCTAGGGCTTGGTGTCCGTCCGTCCGTCCGTCTGTCCATGTATTTGTTGTTCACAGGATTCCGGTCGCAATTATTACCCGATTTTGATGAAATTTGGTACAGGCAGGTTTTTAGGCACAAGGACGAACGCTATTGAATTTGGAAGAAATCGGATCAAATTTAGATATAGCTCCCATATATATGTATCGGCAGATTTCGACAAATGGGGTCACGTTGAGCTTTTTTTCAAACGGATCGTCACCAAATTTGGCAAAAGGTAATATTTTCCATCGCCTTTCAAGTCTGCAAAATTTCATCCAAATCGGTTCAGATTTAGATATAGCTCTCATATATATGTATCGCCCGATTTTCCCAAATTTGACCACAAAACCTTTATTTATCAACCGATCTTACTCAAAGTTGGCTAAATATAATCTTCTTTAGCACTAACTATATGTGCAAAAACTCATCGAAATCGGTTCAGATTTAGCTATAGCTCCCATATATATGTACCGCCCGATTTTTCTAAATTTGGCCATAAAACCCTTATTTATCAACCGATCTTACCCAAATTTGGCTAAATGTAGTCTTCTATAGCACTAACTATATGTGCAAAAAATCATCGAAATCGGTTCAGATTTAGATATAGCTTCCATATATATGTATAGCCCGATTTTCGCAAATTTGGCCATAGAACCCTTATTTATTAACCGATCTTACTAAAAGTTGGCTAGATCCAGTCCTCTATAGTACTAACTATATGTGTAAAATTCCATCGAAATCGGTTCAGATGTAGATATAGCTTCCATATATGTATCACCCGATTTTGAAAAATTCGCCCCTAATAATTTTATGTTTGACCATACAGGCCTCATTTCTTACTGATCTTACTCAAATCTTGCACAAGGTAACCTTTTGTGGTATTAATCAAACCCGCAAAATATTATGCAAATTGGTTCAGATTTAGATATAGCTTCCATATAAATGTATCGCTCGATTTTCCCAAATTTGACCATAGTACTCTTATTTATTAACCAATGTTACTCAAATTTCAAATTTTGATGTACTAGCCGATCGTACTCATACGTACTTGTAGCTTTTACATAAGAATATTTACATAAGAATATTTTTTAATAATGGGCTCAATATTAGTGGCATACTAACTCCGTAGGTGCAATATCAACACAGCCAGTGTTGCTAGAAGTAGGGGAAATTCCCTATATGTAGGGTTTTTCTAATATTTAGCGTCTTGTAGGGACGTAGGGTCACAATGTAGGACATTTTCACTAATTTGTAATAATTTTGGTGGCTCTAGAGGAGGAAATTAGAAGCCGTCAAGGCTTGATCTTTAACTATGTGTGGTAAACTTTATTCCTGTAGAAAATTTTGTCAACATTTTATTTCTATAGAACATAGCGTAACCCGGCCCGCTTCGCTGCGCCTTCCGAAGCGTATTTGGAGGAACATTTTGCTTTAACTTAGTCAACTATATCCCTCGTGCTGAAAACCAATTCGAAAAGATTTGAATTCTTTTAAACAAATCGGACTACTTGATTTTTCGTTTATAGGTACAAATACGGCGGGAATGCATATGTAAAACGGTTCGTCTTAAAAAATGTCGGGAGAGGGTGTACCCTTCCTCCAAATTTTTTAAATAATGTTCTGTATTCAAGTAGTTGTAGTAGTTCTTGTGAATTTTAAGTGTGGTTTGTCAAGGAAAGGTATCATCTCCTCAACATATCTGAAAATTAAGCACTATATTATAATAACCTACAAAGAATTACTGTATCCCATCCAATAAATCGCTGGCAGAAGCCTGAAAATTATTGAAACTTTCCTTCAAGGTTGGGGAAAGGGAGGTTGCCTCTTCGTTCATAACCTTCCACTGCCTGCCTTTGTAAATTTCAAGAAAACTTAAGATTTTTTTTTTTTAAGTTTTAGAGGAGGATCTCCTCCCCGACCAAATATCGAAAAGTGATGTAGCGTATCTTTTGTAAACGTCCCAGAAAATGTCAAGCAAATTATAAGCCTAAAGAGGCGGGCTCTCTTCCGACCAAATATCACAAAATCAGGTATCAACTATTAATATCGTAACCTCTCTCTCCCCAGTCCTCTGTAAATTTCAAGTAACTCGGAAAAGTTCAATTGTTTTCTGTATGTACTTAAGAGAAGCGGATGTCTCTTTATGCCCTTTTATTTTTATTAAAAAATCAGGAACCAGATATAAATTTCATAACATCACCCATTTTTTAAGTAAAATCTCAGACGGGGGAGTTTAGTTTTGTTTTAACTGTACTTTAAAAAAAAGTCGGGCAAAGTGGTGATCCCCCTCCCCGACCAAATATCGAAAAATAATGTAGCGGATTTTTGTCTAGATGCCAACCCCAACATTCAATGAAAATTTCAAGCAAATCGCATAATTTTGTTCCAAGTTTAAAAAAGTAGTGCAAGGGGGAGGTCCCCCTTCCCGTCCACTTATGAAACCATCAGGTACTCCATATTAATTCCATAACCTCACCGTATGTTCTCTGTAAATCTCAGATAATTTAGAGAATTTTAGTTTTTTCACTGTACTTAAAAAAAAGTCGAACAAAGGGGAGGCCCCCTCCGCCCCCAAATATCTAAATAAAAAGTAGCGGATCTTTGTCTAGATGCCAACCCCAATCTTCTATGAAAATTTCAAGCAAATCGGTCAACTTTGGTCCGATTTTCAAAAAGTCCGACAGAGGGGAGGTCCCCCTCCGCGACCAGGTGTCAAAAAATGAGGTACCCGATTTTCACCACATGAACGCCCCCTACGATCTCTGAAAGTTTCAAGTAAATCGGTTCAGCCGTTTCGGAGCCAACTCGGAACATACAAACAAACAAACAAATAAACAAACATAGATTGAATTTTATATATATAGATTTTGTCAAAATTGTATTTCTATAGAATTTTTTTTTCAAAATATTATTTCTATAAAAAATTTTCTCAAAATTTTATTTCTGTGGAATTTTTTCTCAAAATTTTCTATAGAATTCATTGTCAAAATTTTATTTCTATAGAAAATTTCTTACAAAAATTTGTTTTTAGAAACTTTTTCCAAAATTTTATTTTTATAGAGATTTAACAAAAAAGATTACTAATTTGGGTAGAATTCTACCAACTGTGGCAACCGTGGTGGTAATATAAATTTATATTCTAAGTTATATACGTTGCATATTCATGTTTTAAGATAATAAAGTACTTAGAACCATTTTTGTTTTGTAAATTTTTTTTAAATTTAACGAAAAATATAGTAGGGAAAATTGTTTGTGAATGTATGGGAAAGTAGGGAACTTTTTTTGTCCTTGTAGGGTAAACCGAACATTTTTCCTGGCAACATTGACTATGAGCAATAGTCAGATTGACACAAAGCACCCATAGACATGTACACCTTAATTTTCTTAAATATGCAACTGCGGTTTATCTCCCAGACCTATATGTTACCCCACAAATGCCTATGATTACTAATTCTGTAATGGTGGTTTAGGGTATGATATAGTCGGCCCCGCCCGACTTTCTACTTTACTTACTTGTTTTTATATTATTTTTATAAAAAACTGAGTTCATTATGCTTTTGTTGATGCAATGCATGTATGTTAATTTTCTGTTCTTTATATGAAATTAATACTTTTGTTTTTTAGCAAAAAATTTGTTTGTTTTTAATATTATTTACATTAGAGATTTTTTGACGATTTTTAAAATAAATGTGACGATTTTTTGGGAAAAAAGTGACGATTTTTTTTTAATTTTATTGGCAGCCCTGCGTATGGCACTAAAAACATTCTTGCAATTTTGAACGACAAATTTTTACTTCAAATTACAAAATTTTCCTTAACAAGTGAAAAAGAATTAATTATGTCTAACGAATTTTCTTGAATTAGTCGAAAAATATTTACTTATAATTGTATTAGTTTAGTTAAAATATTCTAAAACTAATCAAAATGTTATAAACTTAAGCAAAATTTTTGTTCACGGTGGGTTCTTTATCAGTGTAATATAAAAATTTTGTTAGGAACAAAACATTCAAAATCTGTTGAAAAAAAAGCATAGTTATCGCTAACAATGTTTTTTTCAACAGATTTTGAATGTTTTGTTCCTAACAAAATTTTTATATTACACTGATAGTGTACCCACCGTGAACAAAAATTTTTTATTTCCTTACTTTTATACCTTTGTTTTATGTCAGATTATTGTTTCTATTGTCAATATAGGTATTCCAAAGTCAATGCTTTGCTTATTCTGCTGCTAACGTGATTAAAACAGTGGACAGAGGCATACATATGTAGATCAACTCATAATGCACAACAAAAATATGTACTTACATTCTATGCATGTAAGTTTGTATTGTGTATAGAAATTGTACATGGATGGGCAGAGAGGGGAGTAAAGAGAGAAGATATAACGATGTTGCTGTTTGCCGCTGAGAGCAACTTGAATGTTCGCTCATACAAAGTCTGCGCTCACACAACGACACAGAAAACATCCAAATTAAATGGGGACTCATTTAAGCAAAATGAAAAACAAAAGCATATCGCACACTGCCAATATAAAGCCATAACTGTACCTGAGTTTAACATGAATCTTAAATAACACATAACAAACATTATAGATTTACTCGATAATTTGGTATTTGCATTGGAATAGATTTTAAGAAATAAAGGAACAAAACAACAATAACAAAGCGCTTTAATTGCTTACAATACTCCAAATATTCTATTCAATAAACCCATTTAAATACATACCTTATTGTATCCGCTTTTGTATTTAACTTTACTAAAATCTTTAATCTTTAACTTAGCATTGTCACCATATTTTCCAATTATCTGTTTATTCTTATTTATTAATAAAAAAAATGAATCTCATATACACCACACACATTAAATACAGATTTCACACAAATGTTATATAAAGTGATCAAGGCCACAACATAGAAATACAAAATCAACCGCACAGCAATAAATCAAATCCCGAACTAACTATGTCGATGTGTATGCATCAAATAAAAAAGTTGCCAAATGGAAACGGAAAATCGCTCTCCCAAATTTCAAGAAACTCTAACTCTCCCAAATTTCAAGAAACTCTCTGAATAGAGAGCGCAAATTAAGGAACTCTCCAAACTCTACAAATTCACTGAGAGCACAAAATCTTTCCCTCTCGGAGTTTTTTATACTTCGAACCAGGGATGGAAAATGCAGTACTATAGTACTTTTTTCAATACTTTTTCACCCTGGTCAGCACCGCAGTACCCCTGCGAATGATTTAGTACCTTTTGTATAGTCATTTTTGAGCCGATTTCAGATTTATTGTACAACAGTTTTGACAAAATATTTTAATATTTTGAGAAAGTCTTTAACAAACTTATTTGCTAATAGTATTGTAAAAATTTTATTTCTATAGAAAAGTTTGTCAAAATTTTATTTCTATAGAAAATTTCGTCAACATTTTATATCTATAGAAAATTTTGTCAAACTTTTATTGCCATAGAAAATTTTGTGAAAATTTTATTTCTATAGAAAATTTTGTCTATTTTGTCTTTCTATAAAAAATTTCGTCAAAATATTATTTCTATAGAAAATTTTTTACAAATATTATTTCTATAGAAAATTTTGTCAAAATTTTATTTCTATAGAAAATTCCGTCAAAATTATATATCTATTGCAGATTTTGTCGAAATTTTATTTCTATAGAAATTTGTGTCCAAATTGTATCGAAAATTTTGTTAAAATTTTATTTCTATAGAAAATTTTGTCAACATTTTATTTTTATAGAAAATTTTGTCAACATTTTATTTCTATAGAAAATTTTGTCCAAATTTTATTTCTTTAGAAGATTTTGTCAAAATTTTGTTTCTATAGAAAATTTTTATTCTATTTTATTTCTATAAAAAAATTTGTCAAAATTTTATTCTATAGAAAATTTTGTCCAAATTTTATTTCTAATGAAAAATTTGCCCGAATTTTATTTCTATAGAAAATTTTGTCCAAATTGTATTTCTTTAGCAAAGTTTGTTAACATTTTATTTTTTATAAAAATTATTGTCATCATTTTATTTTTATAGAAAAATTTGTCCAAATTTTAAATTTTCTAATGAAAAATTTGCCCAAATTTTATTTCTATAGAAAATTTTGCCCAAATTTTATTTCTATAGAAAATTGTGCCCAAATTTTATTCTATAAAAAATTTTGTCGAAATTTTATTTCTATAGAAAATTGTATCCAAATTGTATAGAAAATTTTGTTAAAATTTTATTCCTATAGAAAATTTTGTCAACATTTTATTTTTATAGAAATTTTTTTCAATATTTTATTTTTATAGAAAATTTTGTCAACATTTTATTTCTATAGAAAATTTTGTCCAAATTTTATTTCTTTAGAAAAATGTGTCAAAATTTTATTTCTATAGAAAAATTTGTCAAAAATTTTATTTCTATAGAGAATTTTGCCCAAAATTTTGTCCAAATTGTATTTCTTTAGCAAAGTTTGTTAAAATTTTATTTCTATAAAAAATTTTGTCATCATTTTATTTTTATAGAAAATTTTGTCCAAATTTTATTTTTAATGAAAAATTTGCCCAAATTTTATTTATATAGAAAATTTGGTCAAAATTTTATTTCTATAGAAAATTTGGTCAAAATTTTATTTCTATAAAAAATTTTGTCGAAATTTTATTTCTATAGAAAATTTTGTCCAAATGGTATGAACAATTTTGTTAAAATTTTATTTTTATAGAAAATTTTGTCAACATTTTATTTCTATAGAAAATTTTGTCAAAATTTTATTTCTATAGAAAAATGTGTCAAAATTTTATTCTATAGAAAATTTTGTCCAAATTTTATTTCTAATGAAAAATTTGCCCAAATTTTATTTCTATAGAAAATTTGGTCAAAATTTTATTTCTATAGAAAATTTGGTCAAAATTTTATTTCTATAAAAAATTTTGTCGAAATTTTATTTCTATAGAAAATTTTGTCCAAATGGTATGAACAATTTTGTTAAAATTTTATTTTTATAGAAAATTTTGTCAACATTTTATTTCTATAGAAAATTTTGTCAAAATTTTATTTCTATAGAAAAATGTGTCAAAAATTTTATTTCTATAGAAAATTTTTCCCAAATTTTATTCCTATAAAAATTTTGTCTAAATTTTATTTCTATAGAAAATTTTGTCCAAATTGTATGTCTATAGCAGAGTTTTCTAAAATTTTATTTCTATAAAAAATTTTGTCATATATTTAGTTTTATAGAAAATGTTGTCCAAATTTTATTTCTAATGAAAAATTTGCCCAAATTTTATTTCTATAGAAAATTTTGTCAAAATTTTATTTCTATAGAAAATTTTGCCCAAATTTTATTCCTATTAAAAATTTTGTCGAAATTTTATTTCTATAGAAAATTTTGTCCAAATTGTATTTCTATAGAAAAGTTTGTCAAATTTTTTTTTCAAGATTTAAAAATTCGTAAAAATTCGTCATTATTTTATTTATACACTGCAACTGAAGAAGATTTAGAAAGTTTGGACTCTTTTGGCTAATAATGAACGTATTTTTGTTTTGTTTATTTTTCTACTTTATAGACCGAATTATATTTAATAATTTGTTTTAAAACATTTATACATTCAATTATATTGTTTACCAGCTTTTTAATCAAAATTGTTTCGTTGATTGCATTTTTTAAGCGTATCTGTTCAGGAGTTTTTTTTTTTACAAAATTTAGATACCCATTACACTTAAAATATGTTTTTGTGTTTTTGAAGAAAATCTAGACCAATTTGGGTTTTTTTCAACAGCTGTTGCACAAAATTTGCATCACTTCTTAAGGTGTAATTCAAATTCAGTGTTTTGGATGTGAATTAAAAAATATTGTGATATTTTGTTAAATAAATAATTTATTTCATGATTTTTTATGTCTAAAATGTTTGACTTCAAAAAATTTTCAAAAATTCGCAATTTTCCTAAAATGGATATTGTATATTTTTTGACAAAATTTAAACAATTTGTACTATTTTATTTTTTTCTTCCCGTGTTTTTATCTTATTTGAAACAAAAAAAAGTTAAAATTACCCACTAAAAATATGAAAAAGTCGAGTTATAAAAAATTGAATTAAAAGAACTTCCTCGGTAGTTATAGTAAAGAACATCTTTGGGAGGACATGTTTGGAAGTGCTTTTAAAGTTGTGCCTTTAGAAGAACTTCCAATTTTTTTTTTTGCTGGGTGTCAATTAAAAATTAATTCTACATATTATTACAATTTTAAATGAAAGTTGTATTAAGTTATTGAAAAGAAAATGACGGATTCCAAACTACACAAGTCTAGCTTTACATGTTTCGACGTGGGCTAAAGTGAATTTCAATCTGGCGGGGCAGATCATTATAAATCAGTATGCGTTGTTACACACAAATTTTTTTTTTACTGTTTCAATCACGAAAGTAATTGATCCAATTAATTTTTTAATTGAAATGTCTTCAATCACGAAAATAATAGTATCAATCACAGTTTTAATTGGGCATAAAAAATATTTGATTAAAAAATAAATTGATTTTATTTTAAAATTTCAATTAATTTTTAATTGATTCAGATGGACACATCTGGAACTTCGTATGAGGATAAAGAAAATTTTCACATTTCTAACACCTATTGTTTTCCTTAAAAATACGAAGCAATTATGGACGTCTAATTTTCTTGAATTTGTTAGAACACCATTACTTATTGTTATCATGTTGTCGTTTAGTTTAATTAAAAATTTCTAAAACTAACCTACATATTCTTTCCTGGTGTGTTTTCAGTATACCTTTCTGACGTCTAACAAAATGGACTTTAAAAGTTATAGGTTATAAAGTTAATCAAGTCCTGTCAGCAATGCAAATTGTTCCAAACCATTTTACCAAAATTACTAATCCAAGGCAGTGACCATCAATTAATATACGGCCTACGCATCAATAATAAATTTCCGCTATACTGTCTACCAGGGATGGAAAATGCAGTACTTTAGTAGTTTTTTTTTTTAATACTTTTTAACCCTGGTCAGTACCGTAGTACCCCCACGAATGATTTAATACCTTTTGTGTAGATATTTTTAAGGCGATATCAGATTTATGGTAACATACAATAGTTTTGACAAAATATTTTAATATTTTAAAAAAATCTTTAACAAACTTATTTGCTAATAGTCTTTTACAAATTTGGCAAAAAAAGTCTGGCCTGTGGAAAAATAATAAAATTATATATCGAGTTCCCATTTATCGACAACCCTCTACATTCTATTTTCAAACAATCCGGCAAAAAGTCGACCAGATATCGTAAATTCACATACCCTATATTCATTTCACAAACTACCCAACTTCACTATTCCCCTTCTCCAACCAGACATCGAAAAATCATGTACCCTGTATAAATTTAATTTAAAGAATTTGCTCTATTTGTTGTAAAGGCACGTCATTTTCTCTGAAAATTCCAAGAAAATCTGTAAAGTTAATCAAGTTTCATGTTGTGGGGCAAAGAGAAGGTTCCCGTCCAAATACCCAAAAATCAAGTATACCATATTGATTTCATAACCAACCCCTACGGCCTTTGTAAATTTCAAGTAAACTTGAGAATTCTCCCTTCCCGTCCCAATATCGAAAAATGATATAGCGTATATTGTGTAGACGTCCCAGAAAATCTCAAGCAAATTATAAGCCCAACTTTTAAACAGCAGGGCAAGGGGAGGCCGCTCTTCCTTCCGAATATCACAAAATCTAATATCCATTATAATAATATAACCTACCCCACATCCTCTGTATATTTCAAGAAAATTGGAAAAGTTTCACGGTATGTACTTGAGGAGAAATGTCATAATCTCCTCCAAGTTCTCCGTAAAATTTCAGTAAGTCGAAAAATTTTAGTTTTTTCACTGTACTTTAAAAAAGTCGGACAAAGGGGAGGCCCCCTCCACGACCAAATATCGAAAAATAAAGTAGCTGTTCTTTGCCTAGACGCCCCCTTGAACCTTCCCTGAAAATTTCAAGCAAATTGGAAAATTTGTTCCAATTTTCAAAAAGTCGGGCAAGTGAGAGGTCCCCCTTCCCGTCCAAATATTTAAAAAAACCGACACCCCATAATAAATTCATAACCTCACGGCGTGTTCTCTGTAAATCTCAAGTAAATCAGAGAATTTTTGGTTTTTTACTGTATTTAAAACAAAAATCGTATAAAGGGTTGGCCCACCTCCGCGACCAAATATCGAAAAATAAAGTAGCGGGTCTTTGTCTAGACATCACCCCTAACCTTTCTTGGAAATTTCACCCAAATCGGAAAACTTTGGCCCAATTTTGAAAAGGTCGAGCAAGGCGGATGTCCCCCTCCCCCACCAGATATGAAAAAATGAGGTACCCTATTTTCACCACATGATCACCCCCTACGTTTTCCCTATATTTTTCACGTGAAAAAATACAATTATTTTATAACAAAAGCAACTGCCATGAAGTCAAATTATAAATTTTTGTAATGAGCGCTGTATGCAAAAAAAGATTTCCCCGCTTTTCCGTTGAAACTTTTCTTGAATTTTCTTTGCTACAAACCTCACGGAGCCCGAAACCTTTCCAATGAATGCAAGGAAACCCCGACTTATTTTTACATATTAGATTTTGTCAAACCTTTATTTCTATAGAACATTTTGTAAAAATTTTATTTCCATTGAAAATTTTGTCAAAATTCTATCTATATATATAGATAAAATTCAATCTATATTTGTTTATTTGTTTGTTTGTTTGTTTGTTTGTTTGTTTGTTTGTTTGTTTGTTTGTTTGTTTGTTTGTATGTTCCGAGTTGGCTCCGAAACGGCTGAACCGATTTACTTGAAACTTTCAGAGATCGTAGGGGGCGTTCATGTGGTGAAAATAGGGTACCTCATTTTTGGACACCTGGTCGCGGAGGGGGACCTCCCCTTTGTCGGAATTTTTGAAAATTGAACAAAAGTTGACCTATTTGCTTGAAATTTTTATTGAAGGTTGGGGTTGGCATCTGGATAAAGATCCGCTACTTTATATTTTGATATTTGTTGGCGGAGGGGAATCTTCCCTTTGTTCGACTTTTTTTAATGTACTGTGAAAAAACTAAAATTCTCTAAATTATTTGAGATTTACAGAGAACATGCGGTGAGGTTATGAAATTAATATGGGGTATCTGATGATTTCATATGTGGACGGGGAGGGGGACCTCCCCCTTGCCCTACTTTTTGAAACTTGGAACAAAATTATGCGATTTGCTTGAAATTTTCATTGAATGTTGGGGTTGGCATCTAGACAAAAATCCGCTACATTATTTTTCGATATTTGGTCGGGGAGGGGGACCACCCCTTTGCCCGATTTTTTTTTTGTTTGAAAGTACAAACAAAACTAAACTCCCCCGACTGAAATTTTACGGAAAAAATGGGTTATGAAATTTATATCAGGTTCTTGATTTTTTAATAAAAATAAAAGGGCATAGGGAGACATCCGCTTCTCTTAAGTACATACAGAGAAACAATTAAATTTTTACCGAGTTACTTGAAATTTACAGAGGACTGGGAAGAGGTTACGATATTAATAGTTGATACCTGATTTTGTGATATTTGGACGGAAGAGTGGCCGCCCTTTTAGGCATATAATTTGCTGGACATTTTCTGGGACGTTTACAAAAAATACGTTACATCACTTTTCGATATTTGGTCGGGGAGGAGCTCCTCCTCCAAAAAAAAAAAAAAAACAATTCTTAAGTTTTCTTGAAATTTACATAGGCAGTGGGAAAAGGTTATGAACGAAGAGGCAACTTTCCTTGCCCCACACTTGAAGGAAAGTTTCAAGAAATTTCAAGGAAGGTTAGGCGTGCTATTCACTACGGTGTTTGTCGATATTGTATCGGGGAAAGTGACGTCCCTTTAAAACAATAGAGCAAAATTTAAACATCGCCGATCTACTTGAAATTTACGTGGAGGAGGTGATTAAATTTATACATGATTTTTAAATTAGTATATGATTTTTCGATATCTGGTTGGGGAAGGGGAAAATTGAAATAAACTTTGTCGATTTACTTCGATAGAATTTATAGAGACCATTGAGTAGTTGCGAAATTAATATAGGGTACGTGATAGTCCGATATCAGGTCGGAGTGGAGCGAAGGTGGGGAGAGGGTTCCCTTTTGTCCGTTGTTTTTTTTCTTAAATTGAAAGTAGAGGGTTGTCCGTAAATGGGAACTCGGTACATAATTTTATGATTTTTGCACAGGCTTCTGCCAGACTTCTTTTTAGTAAAGAACTTAAATTTACATGAAATTGGCAGCCAACGTAGGAGGGTGCATCATTTTCCAACATTTTAGCAAATGTTACTGTGGTAAAATTTTTTACTACTTTTGCTTTTTCCGATTTATTGCATGGGAAACAGTAATTCTTTGTATGTTATTATATTATAGTGCTTAATTTTCAGATATGTTGAGGAGAAGGATACCTTTCCTTGACAAACCATACTTAAAATTCACAAGAAATATAGAAGATTGTCCAACTACTTGAACACAGAACATTATTAAAAAAATTTGGAGGAAAGGGTACACCCTCTCCCGACGTATATGTACCTATAAACGAAATATCAAGTAGACCTATTTGTTTAAAAGAATTCAAATCTTTTCGAATTTGTTTTCAACACGAAGGATATAGTTGACTAAGTTAACGCAAAATATTCCTCCAAATACGCTTCGGAAGGCGCAGCGAAGCGGGCCGGGTTACGCTAGTTTCTATATAAAACTTTGCCAAAATTTTATTTCTTTAGAAAATTTTGTCAAAAATGAATTTTTATATATCTACAGAAAATGTATGAGGTACCATGAAGTACAACTGTGGCTACAGTGATTACAATACTACGATAGTCTTTGTAAGATGATAAAAAACTAAAAAAAAAAAATATTTAAAATGGAGGAGTTGACAAACATAATTTTATTTTCTTTAAAATTCAGTCTAAAGGAGCTGTTTACACTTACTTTTTCGTTAAAAAATACCCTTTTTGTACTTTCTTAAAAATTGTATTTGCCATCCCTGCTGTCTACCATTCACGAAACATTACAAAAAAATACGGGGAGGGAGTTGTGTTTGGCACCGTTTATTTGAAATATCAATTTTTTTTGTACAATTTGGAGAGCTAATTTTAAATTACTTTCCTTTGCATAAAATTTTGGAGAGTGAGTTTCCGTTTACATTTGCTCACAAGGTAGTTGATTAACATCCACTCTCCTAATTTAAGCAATAGGCTTAAGAGAGTCTCTACAAATTGTGGAGAGTGAGTTACAGTTTCTATTTGCTTAATTGAGGGCCTCCACTCAACAGGCTTATTCATTTTTTGCAAATTAAGTTATTTAGTTTGTTTTTTGTTCCTTCGGTGTTCGGTTGTCGTTTCGGTGGTGCGGTAGCTATGTTTCGGTCGTTTTATGTATGCATTTGGTTTTGTTAAATGCATTTTGTTATATTTCATCTCAAATGATTGTGTGTGAATAGCAGTGTCATTCAATTTACCAACAACGAATATCGAGCTAAATTCAATACAGATGCCCATAATGTTAATGAATAAAGGTAACTATGTTTAAACATATATTATTATAAAGTGTACTTTTACTTGTACGATATTTAGCAGTAAAATATTTTTGTTGTTGTGTTCCATAATCTTAGTGCATTGTCATGATTTATTTACTTTAAAACCTATTTTAATTTAATAAAATGTGACTTTATTAGATAAAGTCATATTTTATTGGATGTTTGCGAGTTTTTGTTTAGCTTGGTGATTTTCAATACAACTTCACATGTACAAATTTGCCACGTCATTGCGTAAGGTTTAAGAGAATTTCTATAAATTATGCAGAGCAGGGATGGAAAATGCAGTACTATAGTACTTTTTTCAATACTTTTTCACACTGGTCAGTACTGTAGTACCCCCGCGAATGATTTAGTACCTTTTGTGTAGTCATTTTTGAGCCGATATCAGATATATAGTACAACAGTTTTGACAAAATATTTTAATATTTTAAGAAAGTAACAAACTTATTTGCTAATAGTCTTTTACAAATTTGGCTAAACAGACAAGTTCACGCGGGAAGAAAATCTCGATATTGTAAAAGCCATAGTCACAGATACGATTTGCTTGAATTGCAATAGTGTTTTAGTCGAAAAAGCACGTGGTTCTATATTACGCTTCCACACGAACACTATAGATAATAAGTTATCGATCGCGTTCTAAAATAATGCAAAATATTACAATTTATGTCGAAACTTGAGAAAAAAGTAATCTACCAAAATTTGGAGAAAAATTTAACAACAATTTTTATTTTGCAAAAATAAAGAAAATATTGTCAAAATTTTATTTCTATATGAAATTTTGTCAAAATTTTATTTCTATAGGAAATTTTCTCAAAATTTTATTTCTATAGGAAATTTTATCAAAATTTTTTTTTCTATAGGAAATTTTGTCAAAATTTAATTTCTTTAGGAAATTTTGTCAAAATTTTATTTCTATAGAAAATTTTGTCAAAATTTTATTTCTATAGAAAATTTTGTCAAAATTTTATTTCTATAGAAAATTGTGTCAAAATTTTATTTTTATAGAAAATTGTGTCAAAATTGTATTTCTATAGAAAATTTTGTCAAATTTTTTTTTCAATAGAAAATTTTGTCAAAATTTTATTTCTATAGGAAATTTTGTCAAAATTTTATTTCTATAGAACATTTTGTCAAAATTTTATTTCTATAGAATATTTTGTCAAAATTTTATTTCTATAGAAAATTTTGTCAAAATTTTATTTCTATAGAAAATTTGTCAAAAAAAATTTTTTTAATAGAAAATTTTGTCAAAATTTTATTTCTATAGAAAATTTTGGAAAAAATTATTTTCTATAGAAAATTTTGGAAAAATTTATTTTTATTTATCCAGAGAAAATTTATGTACTACCATAAAGTAGAGCTGTGGCAGCCGCGATTACAATACTACGGTAGTCTTTGTAAGCGAATATAAGGCTAAAAAAAGAAAATATTTAAAATTTAGGAAAAAATTAAAGAAAATTTTATTTTCTTTAAAATTCAATTTAAGGGAGCTCTTGACAATAATCTTCCAATGGAATTTTTATTAAAATTAGTGAAAAATACTTTTTCGCTCAAAAAAGTACCTTTTTTGTACTTTCTTAAAATTGTATTTTCCATCCCTGATGCAGAGTATGTTTCCTTTCTCATTTCTCATGATTGTGACTCAATTGATTGATATCCGCTCTCCTGATTTAAACAACGGGTTTAAGAGAGACTCTACAAATTTTGGAGAGTGAGTTTCCGTTTCCAATTAATGACTTCCACTGAATAGGTTTAATCATGTTTTTGCAAACTAAGTTTTTTAGTTCGTTTTTTGCTCTTTCGGTGTTTGGTTGTCGGTTCGTTGTTACGGTAGCTATGTTTCGATCGTTTTATGTGTGCCTTAAGTTTTAATTTGATCTCAAATTTGTATGTATGTATATTCACTTTACTAACAATGACTAATGAAAATTAAGGCTAAAAACAATACAGATTCCCACAATGTCAGCGTGAAAAGGTAAATAGATTTCAATATATCTTATTATAAAGAGAATATTAAATTGTATGATATTTTTGTTGTTGTATTATCTTTGGGATAATCTAAGTGCTAATATAGTAATGGTCCATACCTGTGAAATAATATTCTGAATTCTAGTATAGTCCTAATTTTCATTGGAAGTGTATGATTATTTTCTTCTTAGGTAAAATACCATTTTTTTGGGTTGAGGATTTCAATTTATTTTCACGGGTAAAATTTGCTATATCAATGTGTGTCTCTTGGAGTAAGCAAAATACACACAAAATAATAGTTCTTTCCATGGAAACAAAATTTTAGACCAGACAAATTTTCGTTTCCTCTAAATAAAAATAAAAACTTTTAGCATGTATTTGAACTCTTTTAAAACTTTAAATTAAATTATGAACACCAGTAAGTTCGACTCATATTCGGAAACTGAAGACGTGCTCCGGATTTCCAAAAAACAAAATCTTAAAATCAACACTGAAAAAATAGTGAACCCACCAGGAAGAAAAATTTTGGTTAATATTAGAATACTTAGATTATTTTCAGAAAATTATAAATAAACAGTTTTACAAACGCTGGCATCACGCCGATCTCACAAAATTCAAGAAAATTTATAATTAGTTTTTTGTCACTTGTTAAAGAATATTTTCTAGTAAAGAAATATATTCTAGCATTTGTAGTAAAATTAACAAATTATATCCTTAAATGCGCACTGTATCTTTTATGATACAACCAGAAAAACTTCTTACGTCTAAAAATTTTGACCGAATTTTACGAAATCAAGTTTGTTGCATTGAAAATATCATAACGCAAACCAAAACCAAAATTGAAATGAAATTTTGCCCGAAAATTCAAACACCTACAAATTGGAGAATAATTAATTTTTACCAGAAATGAAAAGAATGATGGTAAACAATTTGTGTAGTGTAAAAAAAATTTATATTGCCATATATGAAAAAGTTTACACAAATGAAGGAAAATATTTGGGAGCCACCGTGGCGCAATGGTTAGCATGCCCGCCTTGCATACACAAGGTCGTGGGTTCGATTCCTGCTTCGACCGAACACCAAAAAGTTTTTCAGCGGTGGATTATCCCACCTCAGTAATGCTGGTGACATTTCTGAGGGTTTCAAAACTTCTCAAAGTGGTTTCACTGCAATGTGGAACGCCGTTCGGACTCGGCTATAAAAAGGAGGTCCCTTGTCATTGTGCTTAACATGGAATCGGGCAGCACTCAGTGATAAGAGAGAAGTTCACCAATGTGGTATCACAATGGACTGAATAGTCTAAGTGAGCCTGATACATCGGGCTGCCACCTAACCTAACCTAAGGAAAATATTTTATTAAATTTGAATTTTACATAAAATAGTTCAGACTTTATTAAAATGTTCAATTTTTACCAAGCTGCGACAAATTTGAATCAAGAAATTTTACTTAATTAGAAATCAGGAACATGGGGGTATCTTCGCCTAAAAATATATTTGAATAATTTGAACTGAATTATTATATTGCAATATTTTAGCCAATGAAAGTCAACACAACATTTTAAAAAATAAATACATCAAAAACATTTTTATATATAATTTTTTTTTTGGCATTTTTGTATTATTTTTTAGCATTTTTTAGCTTTACTTTAATGCTGAGTTAGCTTCTACATTTTTTTAGATCTGGTCACACTGGTGAGTTTCCGTTTCCATTTGCTTACGATTGACATTTACCCACCGGATTTAAGCAACAGGTTTATTAATTTTCTTTTGGCAAACTAACTTTCTTAGTTCGGTGTTTGTTTTTTCACACAAACAAAATTCTGATTCAATCACGAAATTAATTAATCCAGTTATTTTTATACCCACCACCATAGAATGGTGACGGGGGTATAATAAGTTTGTCATTCCGTTTGTAACGCATCGAAATATCGATTTCCGACTATATAAAGTATATATATTCTTGATCAGGGAGAAATTCTAAGACGATATAACGATGTCCGTCTGTCCGTCTGTCTGTCTGTCTGTCTGTCTGTCTGTCTGTTGTAATCACGCTACAGTCTTCAATAATGAAGCAATCGTGCTGAAATTTTGCACAAACTCGTCTTTTGTCTGCAGGCAGGTCAAGTTCGAAGATGGGCTATATCGGTCCAGGTTTTGATATAGTCCCCATATAAACCGACCTCCCGATTTGGGGTCTTGGGCTTATAGAAATCGTAGTTTTTATCCAATTTGCCTGAAATTAGAAATGTAGAGGTATTTTATGACCATAAAGGGGTGTGCCAAAACTGGTGAGTATTGGTCCATGTTTTGGTATAGCCCCCATATAGACCGATCTCCCGATTTTACTTCTTGGGCGTATAGAAACCGTAGTTTTTATTCAATTTACCTGAAATTGGAAATCTAGAGGTATTGTAAGACCACAAATATGTGTGCCAAAAATGGTGAGTATCGGACAATATTTTGGTATAGCCCCCATATAGACCGATCTCCCGATTTTACTTCTTGGGCTTATAGAAACCGCAGTTTTTATTCAATTTACCTGAAATTGGAAACCTAGAAGTATTGTAGGACCACAAATACGTATGCCAAAAATTGTGAGTATCGGCCCATGTTTTGGTATGGTCCCCATATAAAAGGACCTCCCGATTTGGGGTCTTGGGCTTATAGAAACCGTAGTTTTTATCCAATTTGTCTGAAATTGGAAATCTAGTGGTATTTTAGGATCATAAAGAGGTGTGCCGAAAATGGTAAGTATCGGTCCATGTTTTGGTATAGCCCCCATATAGACCGATCTCCCGATTTTACTTCTTGGGCTTATAGAAACCGCAGTTTTTATTCAATTTACCTGAAATTGGAAATCTAGAGGTATTGTAAGACCACAAATACGTGTGCCAAAAATTGTGAGTATCGGACAATATTTTGGTATAGCCCCCATATAGACCGATCTCCCGATTTTACTTCTTGGGCTTATAGAAACCGCAGTTTTTATTCAATTTACCTGAAATTGGAAATCTAGAAGTATTGTAGGACCACAAATACGTATGCCAAAAATTGTGAGTATCGGTCCATGTTTTGGTATGGTCCCCATATAAAAGGACCTCCCGATTTGGGGTCTTGGGCTTATAGAATCCGTAGTTTAAATACAATTTGTCTGAAATTGGAAATTTATAGGTATTTGAAGACCATAAAGGGGTGTACCAAAAATGGTGAGTATCGGTCCATGTTTTGGTATAGCCCCCATATAGACCGATATCCCGATGAAATTGTAAATATTATTTTAGGCTCCCAAAAACGTGTATCGGATTAAGTTTTTATCGGTCCTTTTGGTAATGCCTCCATATAGACCGACTTCATTTCTTGAGGGTATAGAAGGCGCACTGATCATGAAAATTGCTTGAAACTCAATGTAAAATTTTCAGATTTCAGATACTTCTCGGATGAAAATCTACAGATTTAAGATTTCAAAGCAAGACGTTATTTTATAATTTTCTTGCACACTTACAAGAGATGTTAATGATTCCTCTAAAACTCAAACAAAAATGGTTCTTATAAATCCAGAATCTGATATAGTCCTCATAGGTGAAATCTTTAAATTTATCTTCGGGAAGTGTCCTCAAGTCCTCAATCCCTCCTGAAATTTCAAAGGAAACCCTAATATTTGGATCATGGTGGTGGGTATTTAAGATTCGGCCCGGCCGAACTTAGTGCTGTATATACTTGTTTTAATTGAAATGCCTTCAATTACGAAAATGATAGTATCAGTCATAGTTTTAATTTAATAAAATACTTGATTAAAAAATCAATTGATTTCATTAGCAAATTTCAATTAATTTTTTAATTGATTCAATTAAAAATTTGATTGCAAAACTCAGTCAAATTTTCATTAAAAACGTAACTATTTTCAATCATCCATCACTTCCATCATCACTTTTTTTAATTAACTTAGACTCCCGAGTTCGATTAAAAAATTAATTGTTTAAAATTTTCAGTCTTTGACTTAATTAACTGAATGTTTCTATCTTGATTAAAAAAAATCAATTGTATAACTTAATTTATTGTATCCATTAATTTATTAATTGAAAAAAAAAATAACTTCAATCAACTTTTTAATTGTAAATATTTTGGTGATATTTTTTTCTATTTCCATTTGATTACGAGTAAATTGATTGATATCCGCTCTCCTGATTTAAGCAACCGGATTAAGAGAGCCTCTAGAAATTTTGGAGAGTGAGTTTCCGTTTCCATTTTCTCACGAGTAAGTTGGTTAACAACCGCTCTCCTAAGCAAGTGGCTTAAGAGAGTCTCTACAAATCGTGGAGAGTGAGTTTCTGTTTCCATTTGCTTTCAAGTAAATTGATGACCCCACTCAACAGGCTTATTAATTTTATTTTTTGCAAACTAATATTTTTAGTTCGTCTTTTGCTCTTTCGGTGTTCGGTTGTTGGTTCGTTATTATATTACGGCCGTACGTTCGGCCAGGCCGAATCTTATATACCCTCCACCATGGATTGCATAGAAACTTGTACTAAAGACTGTTATCCACAATCGAATTACTTGGGTTGCGGTAACACTTGTCGATGGCAAGGTATCTTAAAACTTCTTTACACCGCCTTCTCAATTTTAACTTAGTCCACATGGGACATATATTAAACAAAAAAAAAAGGCCGTTTTAACGCTTATATAATTCAGTTTGACAAAATTATCTATAGAAATAAAATTTTGACCAAATTTTGCTTAGTAATAAAATTTTGACAAAATTTTCTATAGAAATAAAATTATGACAAAATTTTCTATAGAAATAAAATCATGGCCAAATATTGTATAGCAATAAAATTTTGACAAAATTTTCTATAGTAATAAAATGTTGACAAAGTTTTGTATAGTAAAAAAGTTTTGACACAATTTTCTATAGAAATGAAATTTTGGTAGATTATTTTTGGGGATCGGCTATATATAACTATAGACCGATATGGACCAATTTTGGCATTGTTGTTAGCGTCCATATATTAGCGCAATGTACCAACACCACGTACCAAATTTCAACCGAATCGGATGAATTTTGCTCATCCGCAAGCCAAATTAGGGGATCGGTTTATATGGGGGCTATATATAATTGTGGGCCGATGTGGATCAATTATTGCATAGTTGTTAGAGACCGTACACTTACACCATGTACCAAATTTCAGCAGGATCGCAAGAAATTTGCTTCTCTTAGAGGCTCCGCAAGCCAAATCTGGGGATCGGTTTATATGGGGGCTATATATAATTATGGACCGCTGTGGACCAATTTTTGCATGTTTGTAAAAGACCATATACTAACACCATGTACCAAGTTTCAGCCGGATCGGGTGAAATTTTCTTCTCGTAGGGGCTCCGCAAGCCAAATCTGGGGATCGGTTTATATGGGGACTATATATAATTGGACCGATATGGACGAATTTGCATGTTTATGAGAAACCATATACTAACACCATGTACCAATTTTCAACCGGATCGGATGAATTTTGCTCCTCCAAGAGGCTCTGCAAGCCAAATCTGAGCGTAGGTTTATATGGGGGCTATACGTAAAAGTGGTCCGATATAGCCCATTCGCAATACCATCTGACCTACGATAGTCGATAGTTTGTGTCGTTCGGAAGTTAGCCTGATTTCCACAGACGGACGGACGGACGAACATGCTTAGATCGACTCAGAACTTAACCACGACCCTGAATGTATATACTTTATGGGGTCTTAGAGCAATATTTCGATGTGTTACAAACGGAATGACAAATATAATATACCCCCCCATCCTATGGTGGAGGGTATACAAATTTTAACTTCAATCAATTTTTTAATTGTAAATATTTTGGTGATATTTTTTTCTGTGTTCATTGTTCGGTCGTCCATTTTTGGTTGCAGTAGTTATGTTTCTATCACTTTAGGTATGTATATAATTTGATC